>NC_042493.1:30562231-30567281 GCF_005508785.2 Acyrthosiphon pisum
TAATTATTTTTTTTAAATTCTAAGTGGAACGATGAATGTATTGATTTTTACAATGATGTGGTGTTTTTTTTTTTAAATTTTTAAATTTTTTTTTTGTGTCTGTGTACACGATAAGTAGTCGAAATAATGCTACGATTTTAAACTTCAGTATCTTGTTCGATCAGAAAGTGAATATTGTTGGTGCATTGGGGAGGTCAAAATTTAAATTTTCCAGTAGTTTTCAAAAGAGCCGGGAAAAACAAAAGAAAAATTAAGGAAAAACGGGAATTTTTACGCAAAATCGATTTTTCACAAAATTGAATTTGGTTTTTGGTGTAACTTTAAAAAAAAATGACCGTAGATACATGAAATTTTGACTGAATGTTTATCTTAGAATTTGCTATACACCATAACATTTTCAAAATATTTTGATTTATTTTGAGCTCTTTACAGACATTTTCATTTTCCATTTTTTTTTTAGTTTTATTTCTAAAAATATCAATAAAATTTTATTTGTTGGATAAAAAAGCTTGAAAATTTAATAGAAGGCTCCTAGTATATTGTTTCAAAGGCAGATGAAAAATATTAAAAATCGTTAGTCACAGTTTTTTTTTATAAGCATTTAAAGTTCAAAAAATCACAAAATATGGAAAAATCGCGAAAATTTGCAAATTATTTCGAGTTAGAAATTCATAAAAATTTTTCTTTTTAAATCTAAGATATGAAAATGTAATACAAGATTACTTATAAGATTTTCTACATTTATTAAAAAAAAAAAAATGTCTATAAGAAAGTCAAATTAAATTTTTATGAGCGTTTGAAATTCAAAATTTTTACAACATTTGATATTCACTCGATTTCTCATGTAGCGATTTCCTTATTTTGTTGTAATTCAAAAACGAATAACTGTAGATACATGAAAATTTTACTGAATGTTTATATAAGCATTTCCTATACACCATACAATTTTGAAAATATTTTGACTCTTTTTGAGCTGTTTATTTTTTTAGTTTTTTTTTTTATAAATATCAATAAAGTTTTATCTGTTGGGCCAAAAATTGTATAAATTTAATACAAAGCTCCTGATATATTGTTACAATATCAGTTGAAAAATATTAAAAATACATATGCACAATTTTTTTTTATAAGCATTTGAAGTTAAAATGTTGACAAAATTTACCAAATTTAAAATTGAATAATTATTTTGTAGTTAAAAATTTATAAAATGTTCAACTTTTGTATCTAAGGATTGAAAATGTAAAACAAGATTCCGCGTAAGTAGTTAATTCTGTTACCAAAAAATCTAAAAAATACATTTACACAGTTTATTTTTATAGTCATTTTAAGTTCAAATTTGGACGAAATTACATATTAAAAACCTAGAATAACTATTTTAGTTATTTTGTTGTGATTGTATAATATTATTCTTGGGTATACTATGGCAGTCTTGGTCTTGGTCTTTCAAAGCCATTTATAGCCAATATGGTCTTGCACTTCAAGTCTTGGTCTTCCTACAAGACTCTTGGAATATAAAAAAAAAAAAAATTAAATCCCTGTTTATGTTATGAATTTGTAGAATTTGTTAATTGTTTATTATCTCTAAGATATAACTATATATTAGTACAATATATATGGTCTTATGGTCTTATATATATATATACAAGGCTGGGCATTAACGAGTTAAAAATTTAATTTTAGTTAAAAAGTTTATTTTATTTTAACTTTTTAACTTAACCAGTTACTTTTGGATTATCGTTAACTCAACTGTTAACTTACTAAATTTCTTTTTTGATTAACGTGAAATATAACGAATTAATTTTTCATTTTAAGAAGTTAGTCAGAAGTAAGAAAAGTTAATTTATTTTGCTTTTAATTTTATTATATCTCGCTATTTCAGTCTATTTGGTTTTCATGTCAAAAAATATTTACCGTGATATCATTCGAATCTAACTTATTTAGAAATACTGTATAAAGTACAGTGTAAACACTATAGTCTATAATTTAGTTTTAGGTTAGAAAAAAATTAAGTACGCTTAACAAATTAAATTTTTTTACTTAATAGACAGTTTAAAAAAAGTGTGTATTAACTTTTAACTTAACTGAGTTAACCAATAGTTAAATTAACTTTATCTTTTTGTTATTGGTGCATTTTAACTTAACTTAACTGAGTTAAAAAAAATCATTAACTTGGCCAGCTTTGTATATATATATATATGTTACGGGCAAAGTAGAAAAACGGGCATTTTGCACTGTGCACTATGCCCGTTTTTCGAGGGCAAAGTTGGAATAAGTTAACATTGTCCGGGCATTGTATACAGTGCCCATTTAGATTTGGCACTGTAGGTTAAATATTGAATATTTTAAAAATAAAATAAAACATTATTTTACTGCATTTTTTAATAATCATAAAAAAAAACTTGAAATAGACGCTTCAAATATTAGTTGTTATTTAATAGTTTTTAAATCTATTATCCAGTATGGTACCTCCTACTGAAGAATTCATATTTTTATCTAAAAGTGGTTTGACATGAACAAGATGAATATTATTTATTATTAAATTAAAGTTATTTTAATAGTTTTAATTTAATTAAATATTAGTTATTGTTACGTATAAATACCATTCGACATAAATGTGTGTAGTAATTAATTCACTTTGCCCACTTAAATTCGGGCGGGGTACACTTTACCCGGGAAGTTTCGTACAATGCCTGAACAAATTAAATATTAAAATGGTCATTCTTACATTGCCCAAAATGTTCGGGCATTGTACACAGTGCCCAGACATTGCATAACAATGCCCGAATTTCCTAATTTTCCCGTCATATATATTTATATATAACAGAGAGAGAGATTATGTATGTATAATATAATTCAACATATAAAGTTATTTCATTTTGCACTTTTTTTTCAAAAAATATAATGTTTATTACTTTAATTAATATTAATACATTTTTATAAATTGATTTTGTAAGTTTCTATTCCCTCAAGTCACTAGTAAATCCAGATTTTGCCGTTATGTGATCCCTTAGATCAAACCTGCAAGCTAATACTCGATAAAAAAATATTTACATGATGTTTAATGTTTATTAATTAATAATAATAAATATTTCCAATAGACCATTATAATCTAAAAATCTTATTAATTTTATTTTTAAAAGTAAGTTGTTACTTGGTTGAATGTTTATCTAATCAGATAATAAATAATAATTATCAATTTATGGTTAATTAAAAGAAAATATTACATTTTAGAACACTAAATGACGTGGGAAAATTAAAAAAAAAAATTATAATAAATATTGCAAGACTCTTAACGTACCTATCAGTCAACTTCTCGGAATTATTTTTTGCACCTATGGGCTTTCAACGTAATGCTTGGCGAAGGAGACACATATACATAAAATATATATATGTGTACCATATCCTAACTATTTTTATTCGTCATATTATTATAAAAATGTATTGTAAGAACTATATTATTATATATTTTATAATTACGCAGCCATTATAGCCATTCTTACTTGAATATGAATTCACGGCTTATTGGCTTTGTGTCATAATATAACCATGTAGGGCACGGTCCAAAAGTCCAGTACTTACGAGGTTGAGTGGTTTGGTTAATTAAGTAGTTTGTACGAAAAAAACCTGCGACGTTATAACGCGCTTATCTAATTCCTCGTCACATGGTATTTCAAATATATATTATGGTAGAAGCGTTCTGTGCTGGTTTGCCATGCAGTACCTACCGTATAATATAATATTACAGGTATAGATGTAGTTTATTAAGGTGGTGTCAGATACTTTGAAGTTTAGTGTTGTACAAATAAAATATATATTACATACACACGCACGCATATAAATAAAAAACAATATTATAAGTAGGGACCGGATTTATATGCAAATGCATATACGTATTGGAATAATCTTTTTGAAATCTGATGAGAGCTGTCACCGATTTAGATCATTCTTATTAAAATAACACGAACTGTATTATACGAACTTGCATATTTCAATGTTTTTACCTATTAAATACATATTTGTAGGTTTATAGTGCATATTATTATTTATAGCACATATATTTGTTTTTCGTCGTATTTTCAAGTTCACAGCCACATAATATCGATAATATTACGACCAGTCATTATTGCCAAAAAAAGATGATATACATATATATATAAATAATATATAAATAAATTCGTTGTTCCTATAATAGAGTTCAAGTGTTCGCCGGAAGCCGATCAGGGCTAATATTTTGTAGATTGAAGATAAATAACGTTAAATGGTGAAAAACTTAGTGAAGATGACAAAAATATACTTTTTTATACTAATAAAACCCTTATATACCTCTTTTATTACTTAATTAATTAATACTTATTTTTTACATAATTTTAAATAAAATGTTTTCGATTCAATTTTTTAGTGCATATTTTGTAGCATATTAGAGCATTTTAGAAGCATATTTTGAGGTCCTTTTGTGCATATAAATCCGGTCTCTAATTATAAGCAATCACTATCGGATAATATTTCCGAGATAGTAGGTGCTGGTGAAATGGCTGACAATGTTTTTTCAACAAATATAACAATGCCAGTTATAATGAGAGAGATATGACATTAATTTATTACTTAAAGCGGCATAATTTATTTGATATAATAGGTACCTATGTAAGAAATTATCTGAACTCAAAATTATTATTATTATTATTACAGATAAATGTAACACTAAAGAATGATCAAGTGATTATTATGATCGGGAAAAAAGAGAAAAATATTAAAATGGAAAGAGGAAAGGTACCTATGTGAATACCAAAAAAATAATTGTACATTACATTAGTCAATTCAGCTGTCCTTACAAAATATGCAAAATAAAAGAAAAGAAACTAAAATAGTTAGCTCACCGAAAAACGTTGATATTATTTTAGTTGTAATTATACTGGTATACCGTAGTTTATAGCCACGATGGTACGTGTATTATGTACCGTGTGCTTATTGTATATACCTTAGGACTTCTCGTCGTTCATAGGCGTAATCTCGGGGGTGCAAAGGGGTGCACTTGCACCCCCTGGAATTTTTGAGG
>NC_042493.1:30568653-30597933 GCF_005508785.2 Acyrthosiphon pisum
CCGAAATTTTAAAACTATTAATGACAATACCTACAAATACTGCGTCATGTGAACGAAGTTTTTCCTGCTTGAGAAGACTTAAAACTTACCTCAGATCAACTATGGGACAAGAAAGACTGTCTGATTTAGCAATATTACAAATTGAAAGGAATCGAGTTATAGATTCCAAAATTGTAATCGATGAGTTCAACGCAGCAGCAACTGTACATGGTAGACGTTTAAGTTTAATTTAATTTTGTTGATTAATATGTATTAATATTTATTATATCAATGTAATAAATTACAGTATTGACTAATTATTTTAATTTGTATAATACAATTTACTTACTTCATATTAATGATAATATTAAATTGTGTATACAATTTTGATCGAGGGACTGGAATTGAGTAATAAGTTGTAAATAAATTTGCAAGTGAAACGAGGGATTTTGACATTTTGTAGAAAGTTTGTAACTTTCCTGATTAGTTTTGCACCCCCTGAATTTTAGCGAAATTACGCCTATGTCGTCGTTATTGCAAATAATACATTTTTCGCCTAATTTAACACTTTGAGTGCCATGTGTATCAATTTTAATATACAACTAATATGTTTATTTGTGCCATGTGTATTGATAATGATACACATTTATATGATACACACATTATAAAAAAAATTTCCCGGTCAGAATGGTTAATTTTGTCATTTTTGGACTGGCACTCAATGTGTTAAAAATAAAGATGCAAGTGATGGCAAATATTTTAAGGTGTTTTACATAAATTATATTTATATATTATTTATTACATTTCATAATTTTGTTCAAAATATGTTCAAAATATGACCTTTTTTTTTCTTTTTATCATTGGCGTGGCAAAGGGGGTGTCGGTCGCCTCAAATGTTTTAAGGGTTGTTGGTGAGTAATGGCTACTTAGTAGCTTAAAAGTGTAGGTATTGATCAGTTAATTTTCAGATATTATAAAATGTTGTCTAAAACTAAAAAAAAAATGCAGTGTGTTACACATCAATCCTATATATAGACATATAGAGTATTGATAATAAAGCAGTAGATATATAATATATTAATATGCCATAGATATGTACCTACTGGCTACTGCATATTTTCTTAGTTATTTGATTTCAATTTTCACATACTGCGTATTTACTTAATTTCATACCTAAAATAGTAAAATGACATCCAGTATAGACCTACATGAAAATGTTTTCAACGTATTTGTGTCTATCACAGTTGACTTTACATTAAAATAATTTTATAGATATTGATTGTATAATTTTTATTTTTGTGACCATCTAAGATTTTTGATAACATTTATACAAGAAGCACCAAAATTAAATTAAATGGAAATACTCTATTTGTAAAATTAAACTATTTAGCTACACTAATGCAAAATCCAGTAAGTACCATCTACTAAAAAATCAATAATTATGTATTATTTTATGGCAATTTTTCATAAAATTGAAAAAAATGTTATGAAATATGAAATTTTTAAAGTCAAAAATTAAGAAATCAAAAAACTAATTTATCTCTTCTGGAGAGCAGTACCTATTATATAGGTGAACAATTGTTTAGCTGTAAAATTTTTAAAATAAATTCCAATTCATATATTATCATTGTAGTATTGTACCGATTAAGTATGGCTCATAAATACATACATATCTACAACATAAGTCATAACATAAGAAAAAGGTACATAGTAATATAGTACTATATACATACTACATAGTCTGTAGTATAATATACTATATATCTAATCATAATATATGGTGATAATATATTAATATACCTACTACCTATAATCACAATAAAAATTAAATTATATTGTCACGCAATTTCAATGTATTCCTATATATTATAACACCTTATAAAAAAAATAATGTGGTCAAATATTGCTCAACTATCAAGCTTTTATTTTTAAGAAAAAAATAAAAGGCCAGTATAGCTGCCATTATATAGGTACACATAACGGTACTATAAAGGCATACGTTTACTTATATACATACATTTTAGATTCTGAGCGTAGCGAGGGATCTATTGGTTTTACAATGGTGTTTATTTTTTTTTATACATAATTTCTACCAAAAAGAGTGCTTCGATTTCAACATATTGTATGTTATCTTTTAGCAAATTGGATCAAGATGGTACTTTAAAAAGGTCATTTTTCGATTTTCTCAATAGTTATTTAATGCCATGAGGAAAATCACCGACAAATTACAAAAAATCGCTAAAAATGTGACATTAATTTCTAACGCTTGGTTTATCATTATCACCGTAGAAATGAATAAAAATAACGATTTCAGTTATTTTGTTGTAATTTATAATATTAAAATTCAACTTATAATCAAATATAATAACAATATAAAATATCCCGACTGACAAACCGTCTCCACTCAGGAAAGTTTTTTGTATACAATGATATGATATCATTGAATTCAAATTTAATACATTCCATTATACAGTAACCCACTTGTAACCTACTGTCGCAGAGCAACATCCACTTACCCGCTTTTTTTTGTATGTATGTTTATTTTGAATATTGTGGATACCTTTGAAATATTGTTACAATAGCCCGAGTTTGTCCCAGTGATTTCGAATTACCCATGGTGCTTTCAAAAATTTATACCTGTTATATTGTATGTTAAAACTTAAAAGGCTGTTTACTGTAAAAGACACTTTAGTGATAAATGTAAAATGACACAAGTTATAAAGTATTGTGGAGGACGCTCTATAGTTTTCATTTTGTGATGCTATAATTTTATAACATGTTATCAATGATCAAACTTTGTGCTGTAAATTACAGTTTTCCCGTTGTTGCCACATTCATAGCTGTAAAAAAATAAGTATAACGTATTATAGTTTTACATTTGAATTATCATATTCGATCGTTGGGCCGATGTTTTAAAAGTTTTTAGTCGATTGGTTTATCTAAAATAGGTAACCGAGGACGCACTCGGGCTATTCAATATATTTTGTCGATAAGACAATGGACACACTCGGGCACTGCCTTATAAATTATAATTAATTGTCGATTAGACCGCGGATGTATTCGGGATATCCACACCTATACTACATGAATCCTCATAAGTATAAATTAAGTTACAAAATACAAATTTAAGTAGTGAAACCACTGAATAGCGGACATTCTTGGTCACAAAAATGTTGTCTGTTATTCGGAGGTGTCCGTTATTCAGAGGGGATACATTTATGAAATTTATTTGTATAATTATGTACTATAATGTTATTACTTATTATTTATTGTAAATTATTAAATTTTTATATTTTTACAAATTATTATTAATTATTATTATTTAAAGTATATTTTTACTAAAATGATTTTGTCTAATTCAAAATATGTCTCTACTTCAACACTGCTGTCGATCAGTGTGATGAGAGCTAAAAGTTGTCTTTTGTCGACTTAGACAGTTAGGGCCCGTTTTTAAATCATAGTTTAAATTTTACCAGTCGAATTCCGCGGTTTAACATTAGTTTAACTATTGTAATACGGACCCTATTATAAGAGGACGCTACACCTGCGTGTGTTGTTGCTGTTTTACACACGCACGACATAGGAAATTGTCGTTCACTATTCTCAATAGTGAGCTGTTAGTTATGATACTATAGTGAATCGACCTATTATCAAACTTTTAGGTAAGAACATTATTTGGGTCTTAGGGTGGGCGATTTTTCGATTTTTTCATTTTCGAGAAAAATAAGGGTAGTGAAGTATCAAAAATTAAAAATTCTCATATCTCGCTTGAAAATTAAAATATTAAAAAATCACCCACGCTAAGACCCAGATTATGTTCCTAACTAAAAATTTGATAATAGGTCATTTCATCCTATCGCCATCAAAACCAACAGCACACTATTGAGAATAGTGAACGACAATTTGCTATGTCGTGCTTGTGTAAGACGGAGACAACACATACGAGTTTAGCGTCATATTAATGTGTTGGCTTTATTTGCATGTCACCGGTCAATACAATAATCATGCCAGATAAGCTTATCGATGAACTGAGCATCCAAAAAAATATAAAACAGGATTTTGTATTATAACTATTTTTTTTTGTTTATCGTAGTAAACACGGGATTGTCGTTAGTATGAATTTATAATAAATGCTATTAGGTACTATACGATTTGTGTTAATTCTTATTTCACCTTGATCCACACTTAACTTAACAAGTCAGAGGATTTTAAAAATGTATATTATTTAATATGATCATTATTGTATTATATTATCACAGTAATGTTAACATAATCTTTAAATGTATATAATTATATATATATATATATTATTTATATGTATTCCTTCGTCTCGACTCTCAACCCATCAAAAGTTTAAGCATTCTCACATATATTATACATACCTACTTACATACACACTTACATACGGTCATACATTTTTCGCCTAATTTAACACTTTGAGTGCCATGTGTATCAATTTTAATATACAACTAATATGTTTATTTGTGCCATGTGTATTGATAATGATACACATTTATATGATACACACATTATAAAAAAAATTTTAAGCATTCTCACATATATTATACATACCTACTTACATACACACTTACATACGGTAATACATACTCATATATATTATAAAATACAACATATCACATACCTTTCTAGAAATATTATTGAGTTTACCTATTATATAATCACATACGAATAAACACCTCGTTAAAGCATACGTTATGCATCGGAATATATCACACACACACAAATATAATATTATTGTACAGTTTAGGTACAAATATACGTTCATACACACATCATTATCACACTCTTAAGTCATAAACATATTATACAATTGACATATATATTTATATATCAATAGAACACATCATCAGAATACGATACATATATTTTTACCTTTAAATTCCATGCACTTACCAACTCTAATATACTTTCAAACACACAATACCATATAGTACACATCAGTTTCTCATTCTAAAATTATATATATTTACTACACACACACATACATACATAAGTACTAAACACAGTACGCGCACACACACACACACACACACACACACACACACACACACACACACACACACACACTCGAAAGTCATACTTACAAAATACATAGTCGCAATCACGTAGATGCATTTAAACATTCCAATTCATCTACCCTAAAAAGTATTTTCACCTTCGCCATAACTCATCAATTACTACTACGAAATTGTAATTCCTAATAATCATTTCGATACTTAAATTCTTTCAGATGAGACCATAGTTAGCAACTTAGCACACATTTAGGAAAATATCTCAATCAAATTATATAGATCTATCTATTTTATCCAGCTCAGAGGATCACCCGAAAACATACACAATATTATAAATGTATGTAACTAGTAGGTATACTGTCTAAGGACAATAGAGGATGTCGACTCTGAGGGTCTTAGATATCGTCTTTGAATATAGTTTGATCACTAAATGCAAAAAATATACTATCATATTTCGACTTCACCGCTTATATACTACATTTAATGTTTGAAATATTACAACATTTAACCTAATATATTTGAATTAAACACAGATATGTTTATACTTTCTTTTCATTTTAATATTATAATTTTTGTGTAAAATAAAAACAACCATGATATTTAAAAACAAGTTGTAACAATTATAAATATAAATATGCTACATGACACCTACGTACATAATACGAACTCTGTCTTATGTACGATTAACTGCCGACCGATACATTAATATTAAAACACATATAGGTACATAATTGTAAGACCTATGACCAACACACACCATGAATTAGTAAAGTAGTTCACTATACACCTCAGATCTCAATACATATGTACTACGACTACTGAACTCCGTATGACTATCGTACAGTCACATAGCATAATAGAACATAGCTTATATATTTACGAGTATTATTATTATTTCTCAGAGTTTAGTAGAAAATAAATCATAATTATAACTGAAATTGAATCCTACTAATTTAAATATGTTTAAGAATCTGATATCTACATATCTGACCCTGGCTATGGTTTTATATCTATAGGATCCTACGATTCTCTCTGGATATCTTATATTTAACTGGTCGTTCCCCCGACCACGTTACAAAGTTTTTTTTTTTTATTGGTATTAAGGTTACATAAGGTTACACCACCACCGTCTCAATCAACATTCGCCAAACACTTCGCACCAGTACCTACGCAATGTGAGACTTAGATTATTCTAATAATGAGCAAATGTATAAAAACTAGGTATAGGGATGAGCCAGCAGGATGCGAGGCCAGAACTCTCATATTCTACCTACTATTATTTAATATAATATATTATGTAATATAGGTGGTAATATTTTAAACTGTAAATTATTGACATAGGTCAGGCCAATGAAGCAAGATGTACTGAGGCAGCAATAATATTTTGCTTTATACCACCGCCGTACGCACAGGCATGGGAAATCTGATTGTCGCTGATTCGGAGAGGACGAAGGTACGACGATTGTACGTGTGAAGCGACAGTCTTAATACGGGCAAAGTATTTTTAAATAAGTGAATTATTCATGTTTGTTTTATAATTTAATAAAAGTGTTTCCAACCTGAAAACCGAAGTTGAATATTATTTTAAAGTCTTCGGTTTAGATATCAGGTTAAGATATCAGATGTCGTTGCAGTAGTTGTCTATTCATAATTTGATGGCCAATGGATCGACTTGGTGATCTAGCGTGCCCAAAATCATAACCTTCTATTTTCAGAAGATTCGTTTTTCCAACAAACCAAAAAGCTTAATATTACTTATTATGATATGAATATAGAAAATTAATGAAAATAAAACTTGTATAGAAAATATATTGCAATATAAAAAAAACATAGGTACATATATAATGATGTCATTAATTATTTAATCGATGATCATCGATTATGATTGTGACAGGAACTACTGTGTAGGTATATGTACCATGACAAAAATAAACATTTTTGTAGGTACGACTTATATTTTTAATAATTTTCTATGTACCTATGTATGTATTATATAAAGTAAATATTAAACTTTTTGTAGTGGCCGAAAAGGGAATGGTACGATTTTTGTCGAAAATGGACATGCCCAATGAATTATGATCATTGTAAATAAATTGAATATTTATTATTTTCTATAGATATATTCTACAATATGGACCAGCGACCACTGACTGACAAACCACTGTCCGCATCCGGACCTCAGACACATTTTTACGGACCCTAATGCCTGCGTAATTATAAAATATATAATATAGTTTTTACATTACATTTTTATAATAAAATGACAAACAAAAATATTTTCCGATATTTTGAGTATGGGTATACATATATATATTATATACGTGTCTCCTTCACCAAGCGTCACGTTAAAAGCCTATAGGTGTAAAAAATAATTCCAAGAAGTTGACTGATAGGTACTTCGTTAATAACGTTAGACGCTCGTTCCGCTGCGTTATCGTATGTAAAAAAAAAACGAAATCTAAGAATTTCCAAACCATTATGTTACAACTAGTAGGAATATTATTAATTGTTAATGTGTGAAAAAAGTCATTGGGTATTTAAATGTGTTTTGGACTGTGGGAAGTTTGGTAAGTTTCAAAACGGACCCCCGTATAGAAATTAGTTGGTGACCCCTGATATTGACTATGGTCTTACTTATTTACTTACGTAACACTCAGCCGTCACATTATTTTTTTCCTTAGGTAGGTTCCTACGAAAAGAAGTTCAACTTTAAAAATACTTATAGTAATATGGTATGTCATGCCATAGGTACAATTATATAATAATAACAGTTATTTTTCCAGATACCTATATTTCAAAAGATTTTTTTTTAATATCAAATCTATAATATAAGTGCATGGAAAATCAGAACTATTCAAAATATTAATTTATCTTACAAATAACGTTAAACATATATAGTTTAAAATGTAGACTAAATCTATAACGGCTTTAAGTTAATTTTGAGGGAGGGGGGGATCAACCAAAATCCCAAATCCCTATAACACTTATAAACCGAGATATTTCAAATCCAAAATACAAATCCAATTGTTGGTAGCCAGTACAGGCATATTACAGCGCCCTTTGTGAGTGTCGGCGTAAGACATAAATTTCCGATTATTATAAAGCTAAAGGTCAATGAATAAAAAATAAGTAAAACAATATTTTAGTGTATATTGTTTACTTTTTAATGGTAAAATAAATTTTTACTATATTTAATAACATTAATTTCACAAAATATACATCGCTCATAAATACAACCAAGGTATTTACTATTTTGTGAACATTTGGCTTTTAACATTAAAAACTTTGTACGGAGATACTACTTGGAAGGGAAGTGTTATATATTATGAGTATGTTTTTAATTATGGTAGGTATGTATTTAATTTAATGACAGAATACATATTGTATTAAGACTTTTTGATAAATATCCAAATATTTCTTTCTCACTCGCCTAAATGTTGTCCGCGATTTCGCTAGGTATCATATTTTGAACACTACATAAAGTTGATTAAGAATTTTAATAGAACAATTTGTTTGTCACACATTAAAAACTATTAGTCAGTTCATATATATATACGATTGATACAACAACAGATTAAGTAAAAATATGCTGTAAATATTTTAAATATTTAATTGTTATGAAGGTCCTTAGTAATGAAATCAGTTCAATATAGCACCCAAAGAAAGTCGTCGACATGCATATTTAAACATCTACTAAAATCTCTCAATTATAATTTATAAATTATTAAGTACATTTGTTGTATTATTAAAAAAATACATTTAAAGCACATTATATTTTTCTTAAATATTTTATTGTATATATTTTTGTAAAATTTAAAACCTCGAAATAAAATATCATGTTTCTTAATATTTTTACGATAATGTAAATAAGCTAGTATGAATCTACAATAGATCTCCAGTAGATTCTACATATTATATTAAAAACTTATAAAATAAATAAATATCTTAAAATCAACAATTGTAACCATGTACCTACTGGTGAATAGCGGACGGACGGGGTCACGGGGATATAAGTTGTTCTAAACCTAAAAAGTTTTTTTATATTTTGTCATCCACGTATTTTTTTTTAAATATTTTAAGTTATATAGATATTACATTTCATGATGCAAAGGTGGGCATCTTTGAATAAGTTTAGGTTTGCGTGGGCTAACCTACGATTTTGACTCCCCAGGAGGACAGTGATCGAAATAAAGGGGCTGATTAGGTACCTACGTTAAAGTCTCTTGTATTTTTTGTATACTTAATAGTTAATACATATGAACCTTTAATTCACCAAAATAGGTATATTATATACCTACTTATAAATATTATAGTAGGCATTACTGTCCATCTAGTGTCTACTTATATATTATTTTAAATTAAATTCATATGTATTTTTTTTAATTATCTGCTTCACAATCATTTAGAGTAAAATTGTGATTTTCATTTGTAAAAAAATAAGCTTTTAACACCATAAGAAACTTTTTATAAATGGTACAATATAATTTTTTTTCAAATACTTACGATTTTTAAATCGTAGTAGAAAAAAAATTCCAGAAATAAGAATTTGAATAAATTTACAACCATACGAAAACATGTGGATAAGCACGTTCGGTCAATAACTCTATATATAAATACTTAAAGTAATAGGTAAACATTTTTAACGGAGATACCACATAAAATTACATTGTTGTTTTTTTATACAGGCACCTCTGGTACCTATTATCAAATATGTAGGTATAATATAATATTAAAAATTTAGCTCAGATATCACGTTAGACTACAGATACCTATAGTAAATCTAATCTTTGGTTAGAATGACAAAAAATAAAATTGTCCCACCAAATTCCTCAAGTTGCGTCAATATAGTGGGGTACCTATCAATGTATCATATAAATTATAAAGCGTCGCACGGAGTTGTGGGTAGCTGTCAGTTTCACGGTGAATTTGTCAGCACAGTAAGCCAAAAGAAAAAAAAAGTACGCACTGCTGCAAGATGATGGACAACAAGTATTTTATAATATTTCAAGTCTTTTTCACTTTTGGAACGTTGACTTCGTCTGAGTATATTCCATTATCTACCGCTTGTGACAGGTAAAATAGGTCTTAAATTATATTTTTGTTATATTTTAATTCCGTTAATTGCGTTCATTTGGTATAAATGGCAATTCACATATCGATGGTAAGAGACTAAAATAATTTGGTGTTTTTATCCTTTTTTTTTATGGTAGATATAAGTAGATATAATATAATATTCTATTTTTTTAACGTAATTATATTGTTTTTTTTTACAATTTAAATGGAGCTTGTTAGAAGTGGAAATTATATTTTTTATCGCCATGGTACTTACCGCGTTTGTTCATCAGGACATATTAATAATATTGTTAATTTAAATAATACTGGAATTACCTAGTTAATGATATAAATAATGACAGTTTAGTTAAGACAAATTAATTTGATATATAAAATTAAATAAATTTAATAGTTGTTAAATCGTTATAAAACCAAAAAAAAATTAGAATTTTTTATAAAATCCATTTTTACATTTTTTTTTTTTTTTGTGAAATAAAACCTGTCTTAAATGATATTCTATGATTATAAAAGATATCTATAATGTTTAAATGTAAAAAATATAAATATTTATCATTTCCAAGCTTATATAATTTGTATTCAAAAATAATTTATTGCCGAATTCTGAAAAAAAAATATTTTATTTTATTTTATCTAGGTAATCTAGAAAAAAAACTAATAATAATCATAGGTACTTAAATGTAGAATAGTAATTGGACATCGTGGGACGCGGGAACGGGGAAGTACATCAACATAAAATAATATATCAACTTTGACAAAAGTTTCAGAATACAATTAGCGAAGGTTTTTAATACAATATATTTTAAAATGTTCGCTATTTCCTTATGTTTTAATATAGGTAGGTGCGTTTTATATTATACTGTAGATACTCTTATGCTGGGTTGCATGAAATATTGATTCATTTAATCGTTTAATAAAATTTAACCAATCATCCACGGGCCCCTAATTCATTTTTAAGTAACAATTATTGATTCAATAAATGTTTTTAGTCATTGTTCATGCAATCCGGCATTAATCCTTCCAAAAAAAAATTTAAACATAAATATCTGATTGATATTCATGTGAATATATTTATATTTTATACTCTATAGTATAATAATTAAAATTATATTACAGCAATACATCTTTATGTGTTTTCTATGATATTGTATTTTATTTAAAGTATTCCTATAAAGTCGGTCAAAAAAATATCGTAATAAACAATATGTGCAAATTGTACACAATTTTACTTGGGTAACTACCTATATTATCCAAGATAAAAACTTACATTTAAAAACACGCCTCGATTGAGTTCTAGAAGTTAATGTCAGTCAACCTAAAGATTTTTACAGAATTTTTACAGGTCAAAGATTGACATTTTTTTTTTCCACAGGGGACGCACATTTTTTTTTAAAAAACGTTATTTGATATACCGCAGCCATATTTTTATTTTTAATGGGTTTGCAAGAACTGATACTGGTCGCGACCGTGAACTGCAACGCACAGCAGTCTAGTAAAAAAACATTTTTATAATAATTGTATTTAAAAATACAAATAAATATATAAAAATGTGTATTATTTTAATTCTAAAATATTTTAATCATGAAATGAATGGTTATTACCTAATGAAATATAAAATTAATAATTTATTCGATTTTATTTATAAAGAAAATAATATAATGAATATCAAAAAATAATCTGAAATATGACTGAATAATTATTTTGAATTTTAGCAAGGTTTACTAAAATAGTATTAAATTAGTAGTAATAAATAAATAAATAAATAAACAACAGTTAGCTTAAGATTAATCTAATGGTTTTTTTAAATTCCATTGTGTACCTAAATTCAAATGATATACCTACGTAATTGTTTCAAGACCTCACAAATATTATTTTTGAATTACAATAAATAATAAGTAATTCATCATTTAAAAATCCAGTATTGTCATAATTTTAAATTTAATGTCTAAAAAAGAAAATTTTTATAATATTTTTAGTTAGATTTTTGGGTTTCATCTATGAGGAAATCCGTAATCGATTTGAATGCCTTAGCTACACAAATTAAGTTTGTATACGTTAATTATAACAACAAAATAATAACATTTTTAATATTGACGAATTTCTTTATAATTTAATATTTAGACGCTCATAACAAAATATGGGTACAAACGAATAAATTCTACTAGGTACAGTGGCGCAACTAGGGCTGAAATTTTGGGGAATGCCCCCACACCCCCATATTTGTTCACTTAAAAATATAAAAAAGCATACAAAGAATATCAATTATTATTTACCCAATTATTTTTTAATACTTTTATTTTATATATTATAATATATCCCCGACATAAAATATTACGTTTCCTAATAATATTTTAGGTATAGGTAAATAATAATAATCATTATTATAAGTAGATTTTACAAGTTTTACTAAATATAGGTAGATATATTATTTGAAAGATTATAAAATAAAAACATTTCAAATGATCGATACATCAAATAAAATAAATAATTATGAAACAAATAGTTTATGAATGTAGATACCTAATCAGTAATCTTTTAAAAGTATTATTAATATATTATGTTGTTTCACATCGCGATATTGAACAAAACAATATTTTTGTTAATTTTTAATGAAAAGTATACCTATGTTATATAAGTATAATAATGTACTTGTAATTAAATATTAATAATGTACATATTACACTAATTACGTTTTAAAAATACCATGTGGTTGTCAGTAATATTGTAGTCTGGGGGTTATTTTCCTAGGGTCGGGGATTTTTTTCAGGGGATTTTTATTTCGCTCTTACCTATCTCTATGTCTATTAATATTTTAGGAAAGAACTGAATAATTTATTTTGAGGGGGCGATTACAAATTTTAAGCCCACCAGCCACCCCCCACCACAAGTGGCGCTTATACCTAGGTATATAACTTGTTTAATATTTAAAACAAAATTTAAAATTTAACAGGTGTATTATCATTGAATATGATAATAGTATAATAAGTATATTATATCATAATATTATATTATGATTGAAATTTATTAATAATGAAAATTTTATAAAAAAAAAATTACGTCCAATTTTATATATTGCCGTTCCTCGGAGTTATGGAGTGTGATGTAGAATATCCCGTGTGCACATTATAGAATAATAATAAACTTTTAGAACATAATATAAGTATTTTATGACCTGTTATTATCATTATTGTGGTGAATGATTATAGCATAAATTACGATTTTACATTTCACTTTTTCCGTCATAATCATGCGTGATTATAGATAGTAGGTAGTAGGTTAGATAGTACCTACCTATTTATCTATAATATAAATATATCATATTATGCCATATACTATATACTATTGCAGTGATCCATAATAATATATAGGTACACTCCTATACTCTATATTATATGGGCCCATATCATGTTTAGCGCATTTAGTTGTCAGTTTGTCACTTGTCACAGGTTTTTTGAATAATAATGGACCCAAACAAAAGAATACAGAGTAACTTGAATGTTTAATAAGATAAATAAAACGTGTTTTAGAGGGTGATATATTGTGTATATTATGGTATATTTTAATTATTTATCAGACATGCATTTTGGGAATTTTTTTCAGATATACATATATAGTTAAGTACGAGTCATAATAAAATAATAATTGAAATGAATAACTTGATGGTATGCTGTACCTATGCATAAATAAAAAGACTTTTTAAACATGTTCTCTTACATTTCAGGCGATCTACAGCCTTCACAGCCACATCCATAAATACATAAATGCTATATTGAGCTGGATTTTCCAGATATTTTTTTTTAAACAAAATACATTTTTATTTTTGAAAGTTTTTGTACCACATGTATAATATTCCTCTTTATATTATTGTTTGAGGTAATTATCAACACAAAAAAAATAAAATGTAAAATCAAACAGATTTATTAGTTTTATTTTTAAACTTTATGATTTATGGGAATAAATTTAAAATTCAGCAATAAATGGGTTTTGGAAAATACGACATTGTTGATAAATCTAAACCCATGTATAAGACCATACTAATATATTTTTTTTAATTAATATATATAATTTTACATTTATTTTATAATCTCAGAACTACAGTAAACATATTTTTATTCTCATACTCTATTTTCTTAATTAATTAATAAACGGTTTAGAAACATAATGTTAGTTAATTTGCATAATGCTATAGGTAACAATGTTTATTAATATCATAGCTCTCACATAATTGAAACAAAAAAAATTGGTTGTAGGTACCTAATAAGTTTATGTCAAACATCAAATAGATAAGCTTTAATCTGACCAAACTATATATAGTTATATAGTTATATCTCGATATATCGAGAAAAAATAACCAAAAAAAATCGTGGTTTCAGTTAATTAGATATCTTTATAATTCTCCTTACTTTTATGCAAGTATTTTGTATATATTTTCACATCTATTAAATTTAAAAATCAAATATCTGATAAAACCTTTATTGAAATGTGTACTTGTAAGTAGTATTTATAATTTATAGTTTATGCTTGGTACCTTGAAACTTAAACTTTAAGGAGGATTATATTCAAAAATAATAGAATACGTCTTATAAAAAAAAATGCATAATAGTTTGAAAAAGGACATTTAAATTTAGTTACAGTGAATATTATTATGATAAAATTAATAGTAGATTAATTAAAAACAGTTGAATCTAATTTCGTGAATTATATTAATATTAATATTTTTACTATTTTTGTTTCAGTCAAATTTACTGTAACGGAACATTACTGCATTATGTTCAAATGCTTAAAGTATTCCATGATTCTAAGACGTTTGTAGACATGCAAATGAAATTCTCCTTTAATGATACCATGAAAAACTTCGACCAGAAGATGAAAGATTGGAAATATACACCGACGAAATATCTTCTGGAGGAGTTCGTCAATGAATTTTTTGATAAAGAAGATTCAGAGTTGGAAGAATGGACTCCCACTGACTGGATCAAAAATAAAGAAATTGTTAATAACATTAAGGATGAAAAATTAAAAGATTGGGCAAAATATATAAATAATATGTGGCCAAATCTTGGTAGAAAGATCAGAGATGACGTACGCTTACGTCCAGAGTACTATTCAATAATATATGTTCCGAACCCATTCATAATACCAGGAGGAAGATTCCGAGAAATTTATTATTGGGATTCGTACTGGATAATTAGAGGGTTAATAATATGCGATATGCATATTACTGCTAAAGGTATAATAAGCAATTATATATCAATGGTACAAACGTTTGGGCATGTCCCAAACGGTGGAAGAATTTATTACAGTAAACGATCACAACCACCGATGCTTATCCCTATGGTAAAAAGTTATTTAGATGCAACTAATGATATGAAATTTGTAATCGAAAATATTAATGCATTGGAAATTGAATTCAACTACTGGATAACACAGCACAACGTAACGATTGGTAAAAATGGGAAAAAGTACACACTCGCAGTTTACAAGGATCTTTCAACAGGACCGCGGCCAGAATCATACAGGTAAATTCAGCTTTGTATTTGATATTTAATACTTAATACTTCAATAGATAAATAACTCATTAAAACATCATAAAAATTTTCTCCTATGAACTAATATTTAATAAATAAGTTTTAACTGTTATTTGGTTTTCGGGTTATTTTAGGGGCGTATACCCGTAAAATGAGATCGGGTATACGCAGAAAATCGAAAATCTGCTGACGGGTATACGGCGTATACCCGCGTTTCCGTACTATTACACCCCTGCTGAAATATAACTATCGACTGAATTCGTTTTTACTGCTTTAGTACATCGTATATTTCCATTATTTCTAATTTTTATAATTTCAAAATATGTTTTGTATTATAACAGGGAAGACATCAATCAATCAACACCCTTCTCAACTGTAAATGAAAAGGAAAACTTTTACTCCGAGCTCAAGGCGGCGGCAGAATCCGGGTGGGATTTTTCAAGCCGCTGGTACATCGTCAACGGAACGAATGAAGGTAAATAACTTACTAGTTTTTGTATTTATTATATATATTTCTAAAGACGAAATATATAATTATTTTATATTGATGTAAATATTATGTAATATAATAATAATTACAGTTTAGTCAAATAATATAATTTTGATACATTACGTAATAATATATTATATAATAAATAATTTGATTTCGTATATAATAATAATATGTATCTAATATTCTAATATATTCGTAATATTAATTAGGCAGTGTTCTTGTAACCATTACACACACACACACACACATATTACTCGGAATGATTTAAATTTAAATTTACACATCGAAAAAAATATAAAAAAATTATATAGTGATAAAAATCGGTAAAAAATGGAAAATTATAAAATTTATTTATCTATATCAGCTAATAGTAGAACAAGGTACTATGACTTGTACTTTGTAGGCATCTGTAATAATTATACTATTTTAGCTGACTCCTTCTTAAATTATTGGAGGGGAGAGTTCTGTGAATAGTTAATTTGTCAATAAATTCTACGTAACTACTCCTTGTCGCTATGCGTCGTATTATACGGGCCCTAATCATTATTACATTTTAAATTAAATTAATTTTAAATAAGCTGATTGTTTTTATCCAACCATTTTTAACTTAACCAAGTTATAAAAAATATATTAGTTAATTTTTAGCTCAACTTTACTTACATCTTCTTAGATTGTCTTAACTTAACGAGTTAAAAAAAATCATTAACTTGCCCTACTCTGCAGCGGGTTATATATATACACCTTCAGAAAATGGCCAAGACGTCTTTATACACTCTCTGTGCGATAATACGTTACACGATATAGTATAGAGCGGGGACTACATATTTTATTATAATACAATAAATCTCGTTATTTTGAAATTCAAGGGAAACAGATACAAGTTCGAGATATTGAGTCTTTCAAGGCTACACAACCATTTCTTATCTCCGACTTACAAGTACGTAACATAGCAAATTTACGCTCAGCAGATTACGTTTAGTTAGTTTAAAATTTAGAGTGAACTGATCTATTATTAAACTTTATGGTAAGAATATTAACTGTGTTTGTGTGTGGGTTTTTACGATACTTAAATTTTTTAGCAAGTTACGTGTATATAAGATAGCGTAAATTATAAATGCTCATAACTCACTTAACAACTGAATATACAGGGTCTTCCAAATTTCGTGTGACAAAAATGGTGGGGATTACACTGGTTCTTACGGGGCAGATCTGTCTTTTGTCACACGCAATTTGGAACATCCTGTATATATTTATATAATTTATATAGGTAACTAGCGTTATCTGCTGAGCGTGTATTCGCAATGTTACGCACTTGTAAGATGGATACAACAATTAATATCTGTGTAGCGTCTTCTTAATGTAGTTACATAATTGTAATATTACTTCAATGGGATTTCAATTGAGATCGAGATGACGAAAAATTAGAAATATCGATACTCACCAAGGTAATAAGAATCAACTGCAGTGTATAGGTTATATACCTACTACGATAAAAAACTACTTGAACATTATGAATTTTGAAAGAAAATATTTACTCTTCAGTCTTAACTAAAAGGTTCTTATTTCATTTAATGCTTGATCTTTTCAAGACCATTTTTCCTTAATTTTTTTTTAAAGCGTTCAAGTGGGAGAAAATATTACAAAAAGTATAGAAATATAAATATTTGTCTATAATTCAGTTTAATTTATTTCAAAAATATCATGTGTCTTTAAAACTAATAAAACATCACTAATTTAATGAAAAATTTAAATGATAATAAAGTCAAATGTCTTTTAATTTTTATCTCATTTCAGTAACTTGGTGTTATTTGTAGACTAGACCAGTGCTTCTCAACCTTTTTTGTTATAGGGCCCCCTCAATCAGAATCATTAATTATTTTTTCTTAACGATATACTAAATTTACATGCATTATTTCACACAAATAAAATTTTAAAATGTAAAGAAAATAAATGTTTTTTAATGTATTTTTGAAACATGCAATCTTATAGTTGTATAATACTTAAAACATATATAAACAAAAAATAATTGGTAATAACTATAAAGCTAGAAGTATCTGTTTCTGTAATTTTTATGTTATTAGTTGAAGTAGAAGTATCTGATTTTATATTCCCTTTCAACCACTTTTCCATTTTAAACTTAAAATAATATTTAACACCACACGGCCACACGATACGCCCTATAGCGAAGATACGTGACTGTATGACTATACGACTGTACTGCGAAGTCGCTAAGGCATTACAAAGTTAATCTACAATGATATCATAATTTTCGATAGTATAATAGATTATTATTATTGTTATTATACTTTAATCAGTAATCTAAAAACTCTAATGTAAGATAAACTTTCCCGATGTAATAAATAATGATTAATCATATAATGGACGGTTATAATATAATGTATACGTTATAATGTTATATTTATATAATAAATAAATAATCGAAAATATTTTAAATTAAATAAATATTTCAATGCCCCCCAGTCATACAGCCACGGCCCCCAGGTTCAGAAGCACTGGACTAGACATATTTAATTAATTTAAATATTTGGAGTTATAGATACTCATTTTAGTTACATGAGTAGTAGGTAATGGCAGTTTAAATATTATACCCAATACTTTAATAGAAACTATAATTGACGAATAAAATATATTAATTATTACTATAACATTATCATAACATATATTATAAAGGTTATAGGACTTTATATATACTTTATTATATAGGACTGTTTATAAGTTTTAACTATTGATTGGTAGGTACCTATTCAAAACTACAATACAACATTGTGGACATTAATATTTCAACAATATGAAGGACTATCGTAAATATTAAGACATTTTAGTCTGTAATTTTTTTTTTTATTAATTAACCCGCGGAAACTTAGGCCATTGGGTGATTTTTAACTGTGGGGGAGGATACTGTAGGTTTTAAACATGTGCGTTTTTAGTTTGGAAAAATTTTCAAGTGGGCACCCGTATGTATATGCCATGTCCGGTTGGGGGATGGCGGCCTTTCTCTCCAGACACCGTGACTACCCTAAGAGAAGTGACGCCCGTAGCCGGGGTTCTAACCAGCGACGGTGCGCGTCGCAACCGACGCCTTTGTCCGCTCGGCCACTCCGTCCCCATTAAGTCTATAAAGTCAGAATGTTATAGGTTATTATTACCATTATAAATATTACCGGTTATAATTTAAAAATTCTACTTTTTTCTCCTTTCGTGCACGATTTCAAAATAGTTTCATTTAGTGTATATAATCTGAAGTTTTTATTTGAATTAGAGTAGGGTCTATACTTTTATCTGTGCTCTAAACACTCTATAAAGTAAATTTTTCCAATCCATTATTACTGCATGTAAACACGTGTTTCATGTGTCTCAAGACTGACCGAACGATCCACTTTTATAACGATAATACGTTAGGTACCTCGTACCATACATACAGTCAATGTCATAAGCGATGTGTAAATACAATGTACATTACTTTAATTATACTCAATTGATACACGTTAAATGTTTATATTATTTTTAGAAACATACCCACAACGATTAATACGAAGCACATTGGTTTGATTTTATTTTTATCTGTCATACGCATAATTAAAACGTCTCAATGAATAAAATATAGTTAGGTACTTCCTGTTTGATTAAGATAATATATGATTTTCATATTCCCCACATTGGTTGGAAAATGATTTAATTTTGTTACCTATTATTTTTATTTTTATTTTTTTGTCTAATTTACATTAAAAAATTTAATATTTGAACTCAATGGTAAACGAGCGATGTATTAAATATGTAAATATATTTTACGCGTGTATCATTATAAAATGGGTAAGAGGAGTGCGATTAAGTTTCACTATATCGGATAATAGGTATTGTCTTAGGTTATGATGTGGTAAAAGACGTTGCATACAATAACTGATGTCATTGTATGATTGCAGGAGGACTCTTAAATACAAAAACGAGGTCAATCATCCCGGTTGAACTTAACGCATTACTGTATTGGAACGCAAAGATATTGAGTGATTTTTACCGAGAGATGAATAACAGCGTCAAGGCATTGATATATGAAAGCATTTCGTTAGAATGGGAAGAAGCAGTAACAGCCGTTTTATGGGACGAGGAAGTCGGAGCATGGCTAGACTTCGACATAATTAATAATATTAGACGTAACTATTTTTACCCCACAAATATATCACCGCTATGGACTGGTTGTTATGCAAAAAACAACACTGACTACCTTGTAACAAGAGTTTTAAACTATTTAAACAAATCAGAAATACTGAATACTGCTGGAGGAATACCGACAACGCTTAGGGAAACCGATCAACAGTGGGACCAGCCCAATGCATGGCCACCACTACAGTACATTGTAGTTATGGGTTTGGAAAATACAGGACACAAAGGTGCAAAACAAATGGCTTCTAAAATAGCGTATAAGTGGTTGTGCACGAACTACGTGCCATACTATAACTATACAAAAATGTATGAAAAAGTAAGTCCGGTTTGACGACATAACTAAATAAAACAATTTATCGGGTGGAAAGGGGATACTGTGCAGTGTAAACAATATTATTTTAATTCATTATAAGTATACATTTCATTCAGCCGTTTTTGACCATCAATTTGTATTTATAATTCACAACGATCATAACTATCATATAGGGGTATAATTATTTGAGACAAATGCTTAAATATGTTAAAAAAATGTGTGCACAAACATATCGATTGGTCTGCAGGACAGTAATTGAAAATGGTTTAGGTGGTTTAACTGATAGGCAGGTTTCACGTGAATTGTAGACTGTAGGGCCTAAAATACATCTGATTTCAGGGGGGACACCAGTACACCACACACTTATTAATTTCACTGATACTTTTGGGCTTCAACAGTTTTCTATAGAAAAAAAAACCTTAGGGGGTTGCAACACATGAACCTCCCCACTTTTATATACCACTTACCATGAGAGTTAGTGAGGTAACTTTTATAATTATTTTAAATCACTAAATGCAGTAAAAGCCTATGTGTGTGGTAATTATTTAAATATTTAAATATTTTTGAATGTTATCATCAACAATTAGAATATAATTTATGTAACAAAACAGTTTATAAAAATGTTCAAGGTTTTTAAAAAACAAATTTGATTATGTTTAGAAAATAATATTGGGTTCGTTAAATATACTGTTATAATATGTATATTATTATGTATGTACTTAGATCCTTTTAGTTACATTTATTATAAGAAAAAATAACTGTCTTATTCTTTAAAATTCCATTTACGATTATAATAATCAGTTTAAACTTAATTTTTTTTTAATATTTTAACATAATATTTTAGACTTAAAATAAACAATAATACATGTTCATAATATGCGCTAGTAGGTACCTATACTTAATTATATAATATTATGACAATATTCTATAAATTACGATCCTCTTACTAGTTAACTTTTCAGTAGATATTACATAAAAAATATTGCATTTCAATAGACACAGCTTAGAACAATTTAAATATATTATGTACCTGCATATTTAGTTATTTTGTACTAAAGTAGGTACCTAATTACCTTGAATTATACTATTTCTCCTTCTTTTTTTTTACAACACACTTGCCCATAGTATAGAAATAAAATAAGTAGGTAATTAACTTATGTTAACAGAATAGGTAATTAGAAAATTAAAATATTAAGTTATTTCTACAAAACTAAAAACACGTTATAAAACATGGGACACACATTTGTCATGCAGGGGACACACTTTGATTTTCAGGGGACGCAGTATTTTAGCCCCTTGTAGACTGTACATTTTTTTGATACTTGTTACTACATCTGCAGACTTATTTAAACAAATCATATTTTCGTTGGTTATCTTGTATACTAATTCGCCAAATGTTTTGACAGTACCGTGTGAATGCAGGAGGCGAAATAGGAAAGAGTACAGGCGAGTACCCTATCCAAGATGGATTTGGTTGGACAAATGGAATCATTCTCGAATTCCTCCAATTATATAACTCTACAGCCTCATCAGACGATTGGAATGTTACTGCACCACTGTGCTATGAAGTATTGCAGAAACTAATAATTGTAAAGGAAAGTAAAAATACAAATAAAATAGATAATAATTGATGTAAAAACAAATTAATAATAATAATATATAATGTAAAATGTATAATGCATTTGATTACCTTGACTCAAACTACAATCGGAAGAAAACTATAAATTTGTATTTTTAATACAAGATAATAATATTATATCCGTGTTTTGTTGCAACTTACTAGGTAGTTGAACCCATATTATAAATATAGTATAATATTAATCAACGAACAAACAAATTTCAAATTTTGATAGATAATTTTAGTAGCCTTATAATAGTCAGTCAATATTTGATTTTTAATGAAACGTTATCGTATGGTTGTGACTTGTGAGTAATTTAAATGGGTTTTTGAATGTATTTCTTGATGGTTATTAGTGGATTGTTTAGAATACTTAAATGTGACGTCAGTCTTAGATTGTTAATTATAGAATTTAACAATTTTGTTAAAAACATTTTTTGAACTCTACGTTTTCAAATTGGTAAGTTAATTTAACAAATATCTGGAATCGGAGCTAAAAATAAGTAATAATAGGTACATTAACAATAGCAATTTATAAACGGTGTGTTACAAATTTTATATAAACAGATTTTACCATGAAATATAAAAATTAGGAAAAAATTATATCTACCTATGCAAAAATGGTTTTGATTTATATTATTATCCATACAAATTACCTAGATATTAAATATTTTTTATGAATTAGAAAGCAGATAAGCAGATGTATGAAGGGTAAAATTTAAGATTAAAATGGAAATTGTTTTTGAAATAACATTAACATTCAAGTACTATGCAACAGTTTAATTTTGAATGTGGGCTACACTATATATAGTAAATTAAATATTAAAACATAAACATCATAATATTCAGACGCTTGTCTAATTTTTTTTTTTTTTGTACTTAAGCCCGGCAACTATGGCCATTAGCTGTTTTTGTTGCTTTATAGTGGAGGGGAACGGTTGGAACGGTTGGTTGAAACACGTTTTTTTTTTTAGGTTTGTCAGAATTTCAACTTGGGCACCCGTAGGCGTCCCCCATATTTTATTATTTAGTTTCTCGTAGTAAATTATGTAACATTGTTACGGGCGTTGCGAAATTGATTCCGCGATTATAGGTAAGTAGGTACGTCGAACAAAAAAATTATGAAAACAAAATAATATCATTAAACTGTTATTGATCGTCATCGATGATAACCTATTTTCCAAGTAATAGTATTAATTGATTTTACTTATAATACAATTATGAAAATAAAATATGTTTGACAAATAGACGCTGTTATACTATTCGGTGACGAATGACGATTTCCGTTTCCTGGTAAAAATAACCATTTATTTGCTAGAATTAAGGGGCCTCGCAACCACGTCTTTTTTGTCAAAAACTACTGTCTCTAATTCCAACGGTACGACAAATATCATGATTTTATTCTGAAAAAATATTCGGATTGTCCGTAATATATACAAGGAAATGGTCGAGCCACATTTTTAATTTTTGTAATATAAAATGCAATAAAAATTGTAAAAAATTAAGAAAAATTCAGAATTTCAAGCTTAAATATTTAATTAACTAAATACAATTTTTAAAATGTACCTCGACCGATGCCTCATAGATGTTGTGGAAAAAAAGAATATTTTGTCAGAATGCAAATCGAGTTAATCGTTGCGACATATTGTTGGAATTAGAATCGTGTGTTAATAAATAAACATTTTTTCATGATCACAATATTTCATACTGACATGTACGTGCGAGTGCGTGTGCCCTCTGACCGCTACAATAATTGACCCGCATGGACGCCACACACACTAATAATCATTTACGACTAACACATAGATCTCATGTGGCGACAACGAGATTAGAAATTGCCTAAATGATTCTCCTTAAATCGATGCGATGGCGAGGCCCCTTAATAAATGAAAACAAATATTAAATATGGGGACGCGTTTCTAGCTCAATTAAATAGAGGGGAACTCTGAAATCTATGAAAAAAATTAAAGCGGACTCCGTCAGCCTGCGTACAGCCCCAATTCGAGCACTGGTTAGTGATTATCATGATGAAATTAAGAAGGGGGGTAAAAACATAAATTATTGTGGATAAATTAATCATGACCTAATATGTAAAAATGAATAAAGCATTCATAATTAATAAATTAATTGATAAAAATGGTATTGCGATTAAAAATGGACAAAATATTAGTGAAGTATTAAATTTTTTTTTACTTATGTTGGTAAAAAAGAAAACAATATCAAAAAATGTTATGAAGAAAAATCATGGGAGGATAATATATTTAAATGTAATTACCACATTAAAATATTGACAGTCACAATCCAAATATTTTTTTATAACTTTAACGATGTTGACACGTATTTAATCTTCAAATAAAACGTTTAGTATATTATGTATAACTTGCACAATCAATCCTAAATATTATGGAATAAATACATGGGGCGAAGCATATGGAAATTATATCAATTCATTATAAACAACCATAAATAGCTTAATTACATTTTTGCTATACAAATCAAAATATACTAGTACTTACCTTGAAATTACGTATACCCAGGCCCGGCGGAAGGTACAGGTGAGTGGTGACACAGGCCTATGACTGGGGTGGCAATATGTAAGAGGCGGCATTTTCTTGGTGGGAGGCAGCGCCGTATTTAGAATAATATGTTGATACTTAGACTAATGCAAAAACTGAAAACCGTTTTTGAAAAACTGATGACCAAAAAAAAGAAATTATTTAACTATTAACGTCATATTTATTATTTTAAAAATAATAGCTGATATCCGGCAATTAACTAAATTTACTTTAGTTGGGATGGTTTATGTAAAAGTACAAATGTATTATACACGGAAATTAAACATAAGATATCTAACTTATATTACAATTTTATTTTTCCCTGAAATGACGACGTCACTGTCGTTAAACGTCGATAACAATAATAACATATGATATTATAATATCATAGAATAATTATTCTGTGACAATAATATACTGTACTCTGTTCAAAATAAGACCGTGAACCCGGTAGCGACCGGTTTATATATTATTATTATTATTTATTATATTGTTTAATTTTGGCGCGGCGACACGGCTTATGCGCTGATAATACTAGCAGAGGTCAACGCATTAATGTCAATAATATAATTCAAATATTATTTGTTTTTCATCCGCCGCTTTGTCATGTAATATTCCCGTAGCTCTGATTAGTCAGTGTAATATTCTGATAGTCAGGTGACTACGTGAAATATTAAGATTTGCAGGTAGCAAGACCGTTTCGTTGATGATGATGATGAGGTAAATGATAACAAATTGTAGACAGGTGTAGTGTTATTAAGTAGTTTATTAAAACGTGCTTCAATAATTCGTCTAAGTCCAAAATTACAAGTTACTACACAGAGTGACGTGAAGGTGCTTGTAGTGCATTGAAGTGAACACGTCTGAATACGGGCTGTTTTGGTCTCCCTTTTATATTCGGATCCCCGCTCCCCCTGCCTATTGATACGGTAACTCGTCTCTAGCGGATGTGGTCCATGTGGCCATCGACCTAGCCCACGCACTTGCGACATTCCTAATCTAATCTGCGTATTCGCCATAATGTACTGGTAGCTAATATGTTATCTGTATCCCATGTCCTATGGTCGTGCGAAAAGTCATATATTCTGCGAATTACGAATTTATTTATCAGCTATCACATCCTGGTCTATAGGTTACGTATATATATTTATACGTATATTTTGGCAATCCTCATATCTTGTCAAAAGATACGTGATTTGTGTTTTTTAGAAATTATAATGTGGCTTTAAAGTATTTACGCGATTATTTACTCGGTCATTTTGACAACCCGGTTAACCTTTAGTATAATCGCATATTTGCAATTTGACTATTGCCAAATTGTTTAATATATTTCTATGTTAACTATTCATATAATATTCATTATGTGTTGTGCGTAAACGGATGCTATCCGTTACAGTCGTAACCTCCTACAATATTTTTACAGTTAATTACATACAACGGTGGCTGAAAACTTACAGGTATCGTACCCATGTTATAGCACATTATCAGTGGCAACATTTGTGGGGTTGGGGAGCAAGGTGGGCATTTGCCCCCGTCTGATTTTAAAAGCGGCCCGCTGGGCTGGTGCCCAGTTGTTTTCTTTTTACCATTATTATATTTAATTAGCACAAAACATGCCTATTTTATAATATTTTCAGAAAATATTATACCACGTACCTACTAAGAAATTATTGTCACAACGATACATGTTTACTGATAATATTGGTAATTTGAATAAATTTATATTTAGACGCATGCGGGTACAGTATGTTTATTTGTGTGAGTGTGTTTTGTGAAGAAAAAAGAACATAGTAATATCTGCACAACAATAACAATAATTACTCGAATAATTATTATCGTAATGCCGTATAGTTTTATTTCTAAAATCTAAAAATTAAAATTAATACAAATTCTAAAACAACAACCGACTGGCACTCTTATTAATCATCATTAATCCCAGACTACAGTAGTTGTCTATCGTAAACTATTCATAAATTGTGTTAATTTAATTGAGTACCAAACTTATTCTACCTAAATTAAAATTTATTTTTTTCGTGACGCGTGTTTACATTAATCTTTTAATTTTGGGAAAAATATCCCCCATATTTTGCCCAAATTAAACGACTAAAAATATAAAATTACTGCAAACCATTCAAGAATCGAAAAAATAATCTAGTATGTTTGATAAGCCAGGGACTGGAACCGTACCGAAAAGAACCGGTTTTGGAACCGGAACACTTTGAATACTGGGGACTGGAACCGGACCGGAACCCTTAAATACATTTTTTTAGAAACCGAAACCGAAACCTATATTTTGATGTAGAGGTTTTTACGGTTTTTTTCGGTTCCAAAATCCAATAGATATTTTATTTATGGTGTAAGGAGGTAATAACTAATTATTAATAAATAATTATAGAATTGTAGACAGCTATAAAAGTTTATCAATGCTAACAAATAAGAATATTATTATGTGTACAAGTACAACAGAATTGTCATAAAAGAAATACCAAAAATCCAAATTGTAATTTCCATGTAATCGATATCAATATTATTATTGAATCGCAATTCACAATAGCTGATGTATAATTTCTGAAAATAATAGTAATTTGGACGTCTATAAGTGATTCAGAATTCAGAGTATGTTATCATATAAATTGTAAATTATAATTGTTACCTTACTAGTATGCCTGCATTGATAATATTAAATATCTAAACGTAATGCGGGTATCGTTAACTCTTTTTTTTCTCTGTACGACAATTCTACTAAACTGTTCTTCCGTCTTCATTAGCGTGGTAATATTGTTTAAATTTATATTTTTATATATAAGTTATAAATTATTATATCAAACTGAAACATGGGTCACCCAAGTGTGTTAAAAATTCAATCTTATTTGTTTTTTTAATAATAATTTTTTATTTATTTTAAATATTAAAATGTATTTATTTATTTTAATTTATAATTTTATAGTAATTCATTTTTTATAATATTACCTAAATTCTGAAATAGTTACACTTAATTACAAATACCTGTCATTAAAAAGAGGTTATTAATATTATGTTAATTTTTTTACATAGTACTTTATGGATAAAAAAAAAGTCAAATAATAAGGGTTAAAACCGGTATTAACCAAAACCGAAACCGAAATTCGATATTTTTGAAAACCGAAACCAGAACCGAAACCGAAATTTCCGGTTTTTAGAACCGAAACCTAAACCCAAACCGATAAAATCATAAAGGTTCCAGTTCCTGTGATAAACAGACGAAAATTGAACCAGTAAGCAAGCAATGAAAAAATATAAATATTATAATTTGTCAATACCTATATCGTATACCTAGAGTGTAAGCTACTAGTGATGAATCAGGTAAAATTGGTTTATAAATTATGCCATGATGGAGTTCATGTATTTTCAAAAATAATATTCAAAACATTTTTGTTTATCGATGGATATTGCATAATAGTTTGTAGACTTTTAATTGATATAGGTAAACAATTATTGTTTTTATAAAATATCTACTACCTTATATTTAAAATAGATGTTATACCTAGTTAATAAAAAGGGTACCATAAAAAATGTAAGTAGATAATTATAGGTGGTTGCGAGCTGTTTTTTTTTACCCATTCGGGCCGGTCAAAACCTTTGCCCCCCCTCTATTGAAAACCGAAATGACGCCACTGCACATGATATGATTTGTATGTACATTTTTGTAAAACAAAATATTATTAGTAAATTAATAAATTATGTAATTAAGAATTTTGACAATAATCGACTAATTGTTATAATATGCATATATTAGCATTTAGCGTGAATATTATTATAAAGTTATTCGATTTTACGAATTTTATTGTAAATTGTTCACTGTATGTACCTATATGTATAAAAATTATACGTATAGAGTATGTTCATAATAATATACTTTAATTAAATTATAATAATTAAATGAAATCTGAAATGCTAATTTTTTAGTAACTACAAAGATTATTATTTTTAATAGGTACTAATAAAATGTTGGTATTATTGTATACATTATTGTATCTTAATATATAACAAAAATTAAAATGGTTCTATTAGTCTGTAAAAGCGGTAAAATTGATATCCCCTTAAGGTGGTTCCAGTCTAAAGTCAAAAAAATAAAAATTCTTATCTTTTAATATATTAATTAATAGGTAGACTATAATCGAATAAAAATATTTTTTTTTGTGAATTATGAATTATAACTATAACTTACAAGGTATACTGTAACTTTTTTTTTGTGTCTGTCATCACCTTTTAGCAGGGCCTGATTTACCAATTTATGGGCCCAGTACAATTTTCAATTTTGGGTCCCAAAATTGTTCATCCATATACTTTCTTCAATGCTAAAATAAAATTTACCTATGCATATTGTATTTTTTAATTAGTTGCATATACATGAGTAGTTAAATAATAGAATAAAATTGTATTATTTAATATACAAGAACACTTTACACTTTCATGTATCTATAATTAATGTTTTTAATGTTGTTATTCAAGTAAGTATATACAAATTAAAAA
>NC_042493.1:30599536-30602339 GCF_005508785.2 Acyrthosiphon pisum
TTTTTACAAATGTCATTAGTAACAATATAATAGGTAGTTTTGTATTAGTAAATTTCAAGTTTATTTTTTTACTTAACAATCAAAGTTTTATTGACATTTATAGAAAAAAAACTAATTAAATTGGAAACTGAAAATGTCCGTAAACAGCTCAAAACAAATCAAAATATTTTCAAAATTTTATCATGTATAGAAAAGAAAATCTAAACAAGCAGTGAAAATTTCATGTATCTATACCAAAACCAAAATCAATTTTCTCGAAAACAGATTTTGCGTAAAAATTCACGGCGCTTTTGAAAACTCTTGGAAAAATTTTACTTTTGAGGGATAAAATATAAACTTTCAACTGTAGCACCTCTACACAGTTGTTTAAAAAACTTTAGATTATTTATTATTATGTCTTAATACCTGCATTTTAGTAAAAAGTGGAATATAATACTGACCTATAAAAATGCATAACCAAAAATGGTTTCCTTTGAGATAGTATATCTTTTGCAAATACATCATGTGTTTAGCCACTCGTTATTAACTGGTCATGTTTTTTTAAAGCGAAAGCTCCCTAGTGGAGTGTAAAACCGTCCAATTGAAAAACAAAAACATGTCAGGAAATACATAATAGTAATATTTTTGATTTTTAATTAAATTATCTTTATTTTTAAGAGCACTTGCTTTAATGTTTAAATCTTGTTTGCAAAGTATTGTACATATACATTATAAAGTACTATTGCAGAGCCCTTTTTGGAGTCAAAATCACAGGGCTTGAAACCGTTTTCAAAACCGATTTCAGAACCCGTTATAGCCGTTTCAAAACCGAAACCGAAAAGAAATTAGATACCGGTATAAAAGTCAAAATAAAAACCGTAAAAAATTGGAAACCGGTATATAATTCAAAACCGAAATCTGAAAAAATATGAAACCGTTATTTTTTTTAACTGGCGTGTTTTTAAATACGTAAATTCCATTAATATGCATAATTAATAATCATAATAAAATTGAGATCATAATTAATTTTGCTGATGAACATTTCATTATTCGCAAAATTATTAGTTGCTTTATAAATAGTAATGACATAAATTAAAGTTACTAGCAAATACTATGTATGACAATTGACAATACGGAACAAAAAATGAAAATTGTACAGACGACATAGCCCCCTGAAAATACTTTAGAAACCGGTATACAAAACTGAAACCAAAACCGAAATTTCTTAATACCGGTATTGCTAAGTTAAAACCGAAACATTTAGTAACTGGTATTCAAAACCGAAACCGAAACCGAAATTTCTTAATACCGGTATTGTTGAGTTGAAACCGAAATCGTAAAATTTCAAAACCGGTATACAAAATCGAAACCGAAACCGAAATTTCCTAATATCGGTATTGAAAAATTGAAACCGAAACCGAAATTATTTCAATCGGTTTCAAGCCCTGCTGAAAATCATAAGTGCGTGCGGTTTTTGGATACAATAATTTTAAAAATTGTGCGGTGTTAACCTATCAAAAGTGTGCGGTTTTATTCTGTATTTTATCATCGCAAGTATGTGGTTTTAGGAGTTAACAAAAGTACTGAAGTAGCAGCAGGTGCCTGAATTCTGAATTAACAGATCCCCGCGTTTGTACCTCATCTGCTGCTTTTGCTGTTTCTGTTTGTAAGGTAAACTTATAACGTATCACACACGAAACACACACACACACACACACACACACACACACACACACATACACACACACACACACACACACGAATATGGTGACTGTGATTTTAACGTAAACCTCGTAGATTGAATTAACTCAACAGAAAGCCACAGAGTTTAGATTTTTTTTTATTTATAACACTGGTCCTGGAGTTTTAAAATATATTTTAGATGACAAATGTTATTTCAACTTTTATGCCAGAATATGTCAATAATACTAGCCAAATTATAAACTATTGTTGTATTGTACCTTATTAAACCATAGAATTGTAAATTTTTATAATATATTTAGTACCTTTTAATGTAGATTATAGTTTAGCCAATAACTGCAGTGGCGTACCCAGGATTCTAAAACTGTGGGTCTGCCTTACTTACGAGAGGCCACTGTGTAGAACCATCAACCAAATAAGTATTATAAAGTCGCTCATGCGCTCGTGATTTGCCTTATTAGTTACCTATTTACATCACATTTTGATACCAACATGCAATAAAACTATATTACATGCGTCATAACAAAGGCTTTAGGCTTTAGGTATTATTAATTAATTGGTTTTTTTATTTGTTGTATCAAAATTTATATTCAACTAACAAATTTACCTGAAATATTTAAATCATTTTAAGAAGGGATTGTATATATTTTAGATTCTGAGTGGAACGATGAATGTATTGATTTTACAATGATGTGTGTTTTTTTTTTTATTTTTTTTTGTGTCTGTCATCACCTTTTAGGACAGTAAAACTGCTTCGATTTTCTTCAACAGTAACTTTTATGATTGGAAAGTGAATCTAGTTGGTACTTTTGGGGGTCAAAAGTAAAAATTTCCCAGTAGTTTTCAAAAGCGACGTGAAAAACAAAAGAAAAATTAAGGAAAAACGGGAATTTTTACGCAAAATCGATTTTTAACAAAATCGATTTTGGTTTTTGGTGTAACTCTAAAACAAATGACCGTAGATATATGAAATTTTCACAGGTTGTTTATATTTGCATTTTCTATACAAGGTAAAATTTTGAAAATATTTTGATTTATTTTGAGCTCTTTACGGACATTTTCATTTTCCATTTTTTTTTTAGTTTTTTTTATAAAAATATCAATAAAATTTTATTTGTTGGAT
>NC_042493.1:30602918-30610583 GCF_005508785.2 Acyrthosiphon pisum
AAAAAAAAGAAAAGCAATTAGATGACGAACTACCTAGCTATGTCGTTATTAATGAAATTGAATCACTTTGTAACGTATAGATTCTGAAATGGCCCAACAAGAAATAACTAGACATATAATGAGTGGTCGTAAGCCAAATATTGCTAGATACATTGGTACCCTATATTAGATAACTCATCTCTAAAAATGTTAAAAGACAACATCAGAAAATATGAAATGGTAGAAATGTATGGTAACGGGTGAAATAAATCAATCTCCTTCCGAAATAAAAACTGACATAACCACTAATAAACTAAATCAATTATCAAATGAATTCAATGAGAAAATAAATCTGCTTAATGAAAACAACAATAAATTTAAAAGCGATATTAAAAAAGGCGGGTAAGTCGTGGATGTCGCTCTGCTGTACAGTAGGTTACAAGTGGGTTACTGTAATGGATGGAATTAAATCCGCAAAAATCGAAAATGTACATACTGTCGAAATGGAGCTACAAACCGTCTCCGCTCAGAATCGTTTTTCTTATACAGTGATATCATATCATTGAATTCAAATTTAATACTATTCACTATACAGTGACCCACTTGTAACCTACTGTACAGCAGAGTGACATCCACTTACCCACCTTTTTATTATTATAATATATTTAATTTATTTTAGTTTTCAATGACTGATTTCATTTTCACTAAATATATAGAAGGTGGTTTTTAATTCTAATCCAATACGAAGGTAAAAAAAAAATACATTTTTAAAATTTATATTTTAAAATAGATAAAAATAATAGTAAAGAACTAGAACATTACAAAATTTTCTGCGCTTTTTCATTAGTTTAAATTTACTTATTACGTTATCAAAATCAATGGTTTGAGCTATGTTGCTTCCTATGTTCAATATGGTACCTCCCAACCCACAATTTTGTGACTCAAAATTGTGTTTAAGTTTTTTTCAAGCATTTGTGGTGAATAACATTTTTGGAAGAGCTAGCAAAACACTGTAGTACAAATATTCTCTTCCAGTACTCGTTATCGTGGTCAGTCAAAAAAGAGTAAAGCGAGTTTAGAGTTATAGCCCACACAACATTAATTGTCAAGTAAATCATAAATATTTTATTATATAGGTATAGCGTGCACGGCGCACGCCCAAGAAACGGCCTCAAGACTACTCGGTTATGCCCGAGAACAATGTTGCTCCTATAATTTTTTTTGTTGGCAAATGTACTTTCACGGCCGGGTTGAGGTTGTAAATTTGTTTTAATGATTTTTTTTCCGTTGAAAAAAATAATATTACATTTCCAATGAACTAAAATATTATTTAATTAATACTAAAATAATATTTTAATACGTATAATATTATATTATTACCTACAATAACTCGGTTCGGCAGGTTCAATGTACCTTCTACAACTTACACGCATAACAACCTCAACACCGACTAAAACGGGACCGTTCCTACCTTCTTAGTTAACTATTCGTACTTAGATAAAAGTCCAACATATTATGTTAACAATATTATGTAAAATGTCTATTTTTATTATTATTTATTTTATTACTTTATTCTGAACTATACAATATAGTTTACATATAATTACTGAAAATAAATGTTAAACGTCTAAATAAATATTTGTGATATACTAGGGCAGGTTATAACCTAAAAATATCGTAACTAGGAATAAAAAGTTTTATTTTACTGAATTAAGTTAACTTTATTTTCTATCTTAACTTTAAAGATCTCTAGTTAATTTTTAACTTTAATTTTACAATTGATTTTTTCAAGTTTGATCTGAGTAAAATTCCCTTGGCAGTTGGCACACCATTTCTTTATGTTAATTTTTATGTGCAATTAAATTAGATACCTACGAGAGTTTGTATGTGTCTTTTGGGTGGAGTAACCCGGGGGACATTTTGTATTTGTGTATAGCGAGGGAGTGGCACATACACGTTCGATTTACATGAGTAGGTACTGTTTGTTTACTGTTAGCCCGCACACATGTACGCTAAGGTGAGCAACTATTTATTATAGCCTGTTAGTAGAATTTATAATATAATATCAATCTTTCTGGTAGAAATTTTGTACATATTTTGTATACTTAAAAAAAAAAAATAAAATAAAATAAATACCATTGTAAAATTACTAGTTTGATGACAATTTATTGTACCTATATATTTTAGCATAATTTAAAAATATATTTTAAACAATTTCCAAATGTAATTTATGAAATATTAGATATGGACTTACATAATTTATATTAAAATCATGAAAATATAGGTACAATGCAAAACAGTTAGATTAGAGGTTTATAATTGGTTATTAAATTTGAAAACTAATAATTCTTAATAACCGTTAATATTGTTTTTTCAAAAATTAAACATTTAAAATAAATACATCAATGTTTTGTATGAGGTTATTTTTGAAATGTATCGACCATTTCTGACCAGTGATTAATGTTGATTTTTGGAATTGATTGGGAATTACAGGGTCGCAAATCAGCCATTTCAGGTATCAAAAATACATTTTTCTGCATCATTGTGACATTATTGCTGTTATCACAAAAGATTCTGGCAAGCGTCACTTTTCTGATTTCTGTCAGTTGATCTTAAATATTAAAAAAATATAGTTAAAATCAGGATCATTCATAAAAAAAATATTTCAGATATACTAACTTTCATTGAATACTTTTGGTAAATCGTAAAAATATCGATCTGCCATTCTAGTTCTTATAAACTGTTCTCTAATGATACATCTCATCGTTGGGCCAACCATTGCGTCGTCTTCGTGTTTCTCAAACAATGCACCTACCAATAGCTCTATATCTCTCCAATGTTTGTATTGATTCAATAGTCTATCAGTTGACTGAATATTATAATATACAGGATTAAAATAATTAGTATATTATTATTTAATATTTTAAATAATTTTAAACTTACACCTTCGACCATGATCTGGGATAAATCTTGTACACTTCTTATGGCTTTTAATCTACAATATTTTCTAAATTCTGTGTAGCGTGGAATACCATGATCACGGGTTCGTTGTACATCCAAGCTGAAAATGTCCATTCCAAATATGTTTTCTGGATGAACAGTGTATAAGTAACTTGTTAGCTGAAAAAAGTTAGTATCACTTATATTAGAAAATGTAAACGTATAATACAGTCTGTTGTATGGATTATCTCATCATTATTTATGAGTTGTATAATAAACGTAATTGCGTAATTTTGATTGTATTTCAAAAACCTACCGTTTCAGTAAATAGCATATCGACTTTTTGTGTATTTTGAGTAGCTAGCCCTCTGACAAGTTGATCTATGTAATTCATTATTAAATAAGTGGGTCGGTTGTAATGTTCTTTTAGCGAAAGACTTGCGTTGATCTCTCGGTTTTCCGTATATAAGCTAAACAAACACGTACATACAAATTAATAATGATAAGACTTAAAGTCCTTCAGATACCTACAGTTTAATTATATTTCTTTAAGTGATTGTAGAAACATGTATACCATGTCTTAAACTATATTATTCTATAACATACAATTTGTAATTCATTTTTTTTCAAAAAATATTAAGTTTTTTGTGTTTCCTGAAAAATTTTAAAACTTGGACATGTGTCCTTTCTGCATTTAGCGATTCAAGTAGGATAAAGGAGCATTGCACAACTAAATGTGATGATTCTTTTTAAAACAAAAGCACAGCAATCGACATCTCAATATATTGTTATGTTTTTAATACCTAATCAAATTTTAGGTGGGCACATATATACTTATTGCAGAGTTTGTAGAATGTAGACAGTCGTCAATATAATTTTATTTAATATTTTATATGTAGTATAGGTGTAAAAGCTGCGATTATATTTTAGCAACTTATAATCGAAGGGGGGTTCCATCTGTTGATTTTCTCTCTTTCTCTTACACATGCGCAATATAGGATTTTAGACGTTTTTTTTGCCTTTGCCAAACATGCCAAATTTTCTAATAAAGTGATTAGAATTCTGAAAACAGATTTGAATTTGTCGTCAAGTCTCGAAATCTACTTTCTTTCATTTTTGATATTATTTCCTAAATTCATAAAAACGTTACGTTAAAAAAGAGGAATTAAAAAATTGCGGTATTTTAATTTTTGGAGAAATTTAAATCAAAAAATCTTGATGACAAATTCAAATCTATTTTTAGCTATTCTATTCTATTATTCTATTCTTATCGCTTCATTAGATAAACTGGTATGTTTGGCAAATAACACTTCTATAATCCTATTTTGCACGTGTGTTAGACAAAGACAGAAAACCTCGTTATCGAACCTTAAGATTAGTTAGACAAGCGTGGCAAAATATGCTGAAGAGACAGTAGAATTTTACTATATTTTTATAAACGACGCTCGCCCAGACATACACTCGGATACACTCTAAGTGTAGGAGGTGAAGCCATCGAAGGTCGAAACATGTGGGCACCTGTATGACTGTAAAATATCAGGTAACAAATTCATACGTTAGTTCCAACATGTTGATAAATCATAAATAAGTAATAACATAATATTTAATACATATTATATTATTTCCTAAACGGGAAAAAAAGGTTAGGTGGTTATATCAGATTCTACGAATCTTGTTTTGATGTATATATTCACCTGCAATTGTTGTAGGATTTCAATACTTTTAAATTATAAAGATTTAGTTATAAATTTAGATTTTGAGTGGAGTGAGGAAGCAATAGTAGTTTTACAATCGTGTTTATTTTTTTTTTTATAACCTGTATACAAAAAATTTACCGGAAGGAGTGCTTCGATTTCAACAAATAGTATTTTGTATTTTAGCAAATTTTATCAAGATGGTACTTTAGACAGGTAATTTTTCGAATTTCTCAATAGTTATTTAATGTCACAGGAAAAACCGCTAAAAACGGAATTTTAATTTCTAACGCTTAGCTTATCACTATAGAAACGAATAAAAAAATAGCAGGTAAGTTGATGTCGCTCTGCTGTACAGTAGGTTACAAGTGAGTTATTGTATAATGGGTTATATTAGACTTGAATTCAATGATAAAATATCATTGTATAAGAAAAACGATTCTGAGCGGAGACGGTTTGTCAGTCTGGATATTTTATATTGTTATTATTTATTTTATCATGTAAGTAGAATTAACATTATAATATTATAATTTTTATTCGTTTCTATGGTGATAAACAAAGTGTTAGAAATTAAAATCCCATTTTTAGCAATTTTTCGGTGGTTTTTCCCGTGGCAATAAATAACTATTGAAAAAATCGAAAATGACCTCTCTAAAGTACCATCTTGATCCAATTTGTTAAAAGATAAGGTACTATATGTTGAAATCGAAACACTTCTTCTGGAAGAAATTTTGTATATAGTATATAAAAATAAAAAAAAAAAGGCGGGTAAGTCGTGGATGTCGCTCTGCTGTACAGTAGGTTACAAGTGGGTTACTGTAATGGATGGAATTAAATTTGAATCCAATGATATTATATCATTGTATACGAAAAACGATTCTGAACGGAGATGATTTGTCAGTCTAGGATATATTATTTTTAAAGAAAAACTTATGGAGAACCTTGTACCAAATTTTAAAAACTTAGTTATAAAAGAAAAAATTTTTACGATTTTTCAACCACTAAATTACTTGCAAATTTTCGCAATTTTGACATATTTCGTATAAATTTGAACTTTAAATGCTTATAAATAAAAATTGTGACAATGTATTCCTTTTATTTTGCAACTGCTATTGTAAAAATATGTTAGGAGCCTTGTATTAAATTTCCAAATCTTAGAATTAAAAAGAAAACTTTTATGAATTTCTGTCTAAGATAATTTGAACATTGCCGTAATTTTTACGTATTTAGTCAAAATTTGAACTTTAAATGCTTATAAAAAAAAAATCGTGACTATATATTTCTTTTATTTTTCAATTGCTATTGTAAAAATATATTATGAGCCTTGTATTAAATTTTGAAATCTTAGATATAAAAGGAAAATTTTTTATGAATTTCTAGCATAAAATAATTTACGAATTTTCGTGATTTTTACATAATATGTTGTCAAAATTTGAACTTTAAATGCTTATAAATAAAAATTGTGACAATGTATTCCTTTTATTTTGCAACTGCTATTGTAAAAATATGTTAGGAGCCTTGTATTAAATTTCCAAATCTTAGAATTAAAAAGAAAAACTTTTATGAATTTCTGTTTAAGATTATTTGAACATTGCCGTAATTTTTACGTATTTAGTCAAAATTTGAACTTTAAATGCTTATAAAAAAAAATTGTGCCTATGTATTTTTATAATTTTTGAATGGGAGTTAGAACAACATATGTGGACCCTTCTATTAAATTTTCAAGTATTTTGTCCCAGCTAATTTTTTTTTATCAACATTTATAAAAAAAAAATCAAAAAAAATCGATTATTTCAATTGCCTATAAATAGATTAAAAATTAGTGAAATATTTTGAAAATAAAACTATATAAAGAAAATGTTCAATTTAAACAACTGGTAAAATTTTCAAGTGTCTACGACTCATACTTTTTGAATAATAACAAATATCAAAAATCGTTTGAGGCTAAACCGTTATTTAATGCGGTTTTGTAAAAATTTAAATTTCAAACACTCCTAAAAATTTTTTGTCTTAGTCCGGTTGAGTTTTTTTTACAGATATTTAAAGAAAAACTTATGGAGAACCTTGTACCAAATTTTAAAAGCTTAGTTATAAAAGAAAAAAATTTTACGATTTTTCAACCACAAAATTACTTGCAAATTTTCGCAATTTTGACATATTTCGTATAAATTTGAACTTTAAATGCTTATAAATAAAAATTGTGACAATGTATTCCTTTTATTTTGCAACTGCTATTGTAAAAATATGTTAGGAGCCTTGTATTAAATTTCCAAATCTTAGAATTAAAAAGAAAACTTTTATGAATTTCTGTCTAAGATAATTTGAACATTGCCGTAATTTTTACGTATTTAGTCAAAATTTGAACTTTAAATGCTTATAAAAAAAAAATCGTGACTATATATTTCTTTTATTTTTCAATTGCTATTGTAAAAATATATTATGAGCCTTGTATTAAATTTTGAAATCTTAGATATAAAAGGAAAATTTTTTATGAATTTCTAGCATAAAATAATTTACGAATTTTCGTGATTTTTACATAATATGTTGTCAAAATTTGAACTTTAAATGCTTATAAATAAAAATTGTGACAATGTATTCCTTTTATTTTGCAACTGCTATTGTAAAAATATGTTAGGAGCCTTGTATTAAATTTCCAAATCTTAGAATTAAAAAGAAAAACTTTTATGAATTTCTGTTTAAGATTATTTGAACATTGCCGTAATTTTTACGTATTTAGTCAAAATTTGAACTTTAAATGCTTATAAAAAAAACTATTTTAGTTATTTTATTGTGATTGTATATTATTGAAACTTCTAAAGTATACTATTATATATCTATGATAGTACCACGATTTGTTGTTGATGTATAACGCGTTATAAGTACCTAATAGATATTGTGATATGATTAATTTGGAATTTATTATAGATACCTATTATTGGTCAATTTTTTTTTAATACCATAGATAAGTATATAAGATAGGTACCTTATACCTAGACTGACATATACCGCCTCCAGCTCAGAATCGTTTTTCTTATACAGTGATATTATATCA
>NC_042493.1:30610633-30615760 GCF_005508785.2 Acyrthosiphon pisum
TCGTTTTTGTCAAAAATTGGTTTTGCGTAAAAATTCGCGTTTTTCCGTTATTTTTTTAAGGTTTTTCCTGCCGCTTTTGAAAAGTATTGGGAAATTTTCACTTTTGACCCCCCAAAGTACCAACTAGATTCACTTTCCTTTCAGAAAAGGTACAACTTTTGAAAATCGAAGCATTTTTACTGCTCCAAAAGTTGTCGTCAGACACAAAAAAAAAAAAAAAAAAAAAAAAAAAAAACACACATCATTGTAAAATCAATACATTCATCACTTCGTTCAAAATCTAAAAAATGGATAAGCCACGGCTAAGCCTATCTCTAGTGAGGTCGCGTTCTTGGAGGGGTGTGAAAGAGGAAAAAAATTTAACCAATATTAACGTATATTATATGTTTTTATTGTTCTTTTTGTTTTGGGTCCCATGTTAATATAGGTGAAAACTTAGGCAAATTATCACTTCTCCGTATTCGTTATATATATATTTTTTTTTAAGTAAAAAAAAGTAAGTTCAACTTACTGTTCAAAGTAGATCAATAACAATCAAAATCAGCGCACAACATTTTTCATCGGAATGAATTTTATTCATTGATAAATTATACCTATTATATTGGCATAACAATCTAAAAATAATTTGTTCAGTAAATAAAAATCAAATTATTATTGGAGTCAACACTCAACAGCCAACAGTCCCGATTCATAAGTAATAATATTCCCGGATTGTTTATATGTATCTACTTATCTGTAATAGATATAGAATACGTACGCAATATGTAGGTATATTCGAAGCAGTCCTAATTTACTACGAGTATAGGTACTTGTTATGTAATAATTATGATGACATAAGCCTTTAAGCTTTTCGTTATCGTTATTCGTTATTCGTTGAGCTTATGAGTTTTGTGGACAGGTGAACATACAAATCGTAATTTGAAACTACTATATTTCATTAAAAATTAGCAAATTCTTCGTCCATATTATGATTAAAGGGACATAAATGTACATTACAATATATTATTATTAGAAACATAAAATCTAAATATTTCCGTGTGATTATTTATATAATATAATATAAGTAGGTATCCTAGATATAACCATTGACCTATTATAATTATTATAATAATAGGTCAATGGGTATAACTATACAAGATAACATAATTTCAATGATGACTACATACCCGATGACAGTTAGTTGAAAATTCAAGGGCACACTACCTATACTTTGTACAGAAACTTAATCTTCTGCTGCGTACAATTTAACTACTGCAGAATACAGATTATGGTTATGTACGATCAGAAGATCTCATAAAATTCACAGAGGAAAACTACAGGGCTCTGGGTGTTCTTACAATTAAGTTACTTTAAAAAAAAAGTAGCAATTATGTTCATTTTTAAAAGTGTCATCAAAGGTCTAAATAAAAAATGTATGATGGTAAAAGGGAATGCAGACTTTATAATATTTCAGTAAAATACATCACGCGGAAATCTTTCGGGCAATCCTTTGTAAATTATTTAGGCCTGGTTTATTTCAACTCGATGTCAATATGTCATATATTCAATATTCATATAAAAAAACATCTACTGTATCAAAACTAATCCCAAAAAAATTATATACCACTGGTTGATTTCCCAACTAGCATAATCAAATTCCTCCTTTCCATTTTTTTTGTATTGTTTTTTAGTGTAATTAAAATTGTTAATTTATAAGAAAAATATTGAATACCGTGAAATTGTCCACTAAAATTTCTAATAACCTTAATGTTTTAATCTTTTCAATATTATACTAATCACATATCTTTTATCATTTGTATAACTCTCAATCTCAACACAAGCCATAGCTTAAAGATATAGATAAATCTAGAAAAAAATATTTGTATTGTATTTTGTATGTATTATGTAATTTATATCGAATTAATGAATAAAAAAAAAATAGGGGCCCCAAATATTATTGCCCAGGGGTTGATAAAAGTTAACATGGCACTAAAATACTCTCTGATACTGCTCCCTAAACCAGCTACCTACTAAGTAATTTACTAGTGGAAACTGCTAAAAGAAAAAGATTTTCTAGTAGATACTAAGCTTGATCCGATTAAAATGTTATCAAAAGATTCGTTTTCACTAATTTTCATTAATCTTTTTTGTTTTTCCAAAGTTATATTTTTATTTAACGTTAACAACATACCTAGATTATAATATATAATATAATATAAATATATTTATTTCATGTTATTTCAAACGAGGCCCAAGTACAAAAGTATTAAGTATTATAAAATAACAATCGTTCTTAGACATTGAAATGATAAATGTACAATATAAAGATAAATAATAAACTAATATAGTTGAGAATTATTAAAAATAAAATCAGGTACCTACAAAAAGATTTAAATAAATGAAAGTTTAATGAGATAAAAATAAAAATATTTAATTTATTAATAAATATCATTATTCTGTTAGGTAGGTACTTACTAGGAAAGTAAGTTGTTACTTCGATATTCATGTAAAATGTATTTTTAGTTCAACTACTACAAGAACTAAGAAGGGAGTTGAAAGAAAAATTACACAAAAAATCAGGATAATCAATTTTACCGGCAGAAAGTTTATACGTGGAGTAAAGTTTAATCGCAAGTGATTTGCAATATATTATATATAAATAGGTTCGTATACATTTAATATATTATATATATTATGTTGAATTGAAAATAATATTTATGTTTTTTAAATAAGTTTTTTAATAATAATTTTGATTTCAAAGCGTGTTAAATAAAGAAAATTTCCTACATATTCTAGAATAAAAGAGAATAAATACATATAGATACATAATAAGTTCATTAAAAACAGTAATCTAACATCAGGAAGTAAGTACCTACATAATAACTAAACCTTCCACTTCTTCGTCTAAAACCACAAAAAATAGTGGGGGCTCCATATAAGCCATAATATTATTAGAACTTAGAACTTTAGAAGTGGTATATATGGGACTACGACTTCTAAAGGACTTGAAAACGTCTAGGAGGAAGACTTAAGACCACCAAATTCACCCCCAATATCCACATATTATGAGTATAATTATATAAAGTGATCCGGTGATCGTTTTCATTACCTACTTGTCTTAGTTTCAAATGTTACAATATATTATATACCTACCAATACATTATCTTTTATTTTAATCTTTGTAATTTTGTGTTGTCTTAGAAGTAATCGTCTTTTAAAAATTATACAGTTGTTTTTTTTTTGAAACGTCATGAAAATAAATTATGAAATCGTTTTGTTCTATCCAGTTTAGTCAGGTTTTATAGTTACAAATATCTCCCAATAGTCAATACTATATTTATGCAACAACCCCTAGTCCTACACGCATATAATATATTAAACATGGACATAAATTGTGTGTTGTATACAATTTCATAATATCGTTATAAAATGTAAAAAGAATAGTTTTATTTTTACATCTTAAAAGTCTAAGTAAATTGCGTACAACGTCTTTTAGGTATACCAGCTACTTCACTTTATCCTATAGGCTATAGGAACCTATGCAATATTCCTTCATAGATTCTCAAAAATGCGAATTTAATAAAACTAAATCTTCATATATATTATATAGGTACCTTCCTAACTTTCATAATAGTCTTTATATTAATCAAAACAATCCCGCGCTGTCAATTTTTTTCATGGAATATATTATATAGGTAGGCGTATTTCATAACCTCAGTGTAAAACTTCGTTTCGCGCTTCTTTTCGAAGTCTAACCTTAAATATTTAAACTATCAAAATGAGGTGATGTCAGATAATAATATTATGTATAAGCTGATGCGTAGATAGAAATAATGTACTCAGTACCAACTATTTTATGCAAATAATTGTGCGCGTGAAGGCCAAAAATGAAATTACTCAAACGCGCAATCTAAAGGCGAGAAACAACTATTACTGTGATAGGTACTATAGATTATTGCTGTACATTGGTACAAGTGTATATTATATTAGGCACTTACCACAGTGTACAACACTGTACAACTATAAACGATATCATATCGGAACATTATATTCTTTAATATGTGTATTACGTATTATTATATATTTATATATTATGCTTGTGTAATTTATGACACCATTATATTATTATCCTACACTTTTTCTAAAACGCTATTTTATAAGAATTGTCTGCATATAAAAAGTTGTTATGTAAATGTATTAAAAATTTAAATAAATGACCTAGATGGTCCGAATGGTATGATGGAATATCAACGGATTGTATTATACGGGGACTATATTATTTTTAAGTCTTTAACCATAATATCCATCATATTATTATAATAATATGGTTTCTATAATATTTTTGTTATTCGTATTTTGATGTCGTGGATTTGGGTTTCAGTAGGTAATATAAACTTTGAAACATCATTCGTTGTGCTAATGATCACTGATAACATTATTATACCTAAGTATATAATATTATATATTGCCACATCTAAATTGAACACTAAAATCATTGCAAAAGCATTCAAAATAATTGCAATAAACGTCATGGTACGTTAAAAATATTTAAACATCTTCTATCTAAATTCTGAGCCAATAAACTACAGTAATAGGTACATAGGTACAACATAATTATATAGTATGAGCAATGCCCAAACAATTTATTTTCGTAGATTATTTTCAATAAATGTTAGGTATACCACGTAGAGTTACATCAAAGTAGGTATATTGCCTATACTCGCTTATCGTCTATCGGGTAATGATAAATGATTGCCACGTTCTTAGTCATTACAAGTTTTACACTTCCTATATTATATAATAAAATTTTTACATCTTAACTTTTTAATATCACTATTAAATTTATTATACATATAATATTATTATATTTATATACTACCTATGTTGGTTATATATACATTCAATATATTGTAATCTATAATAAAGAAAATACTTGCTGTAGGATGAAATATTATAATTTGTATTTTGAATTAGATTCTGAGAGGACTAGAGGAGCGATAAACATATCGATTGTTTAGTATAATTATCAGGGCTCGTAAGTTCATGCATCTGCATTGTTTTTTTTGCTACACAGGAAAAACATGCTAGCTGAGATACAAATCCATTTCATAGCAATAGTAATAATAATATGAAGTTTGATAGTGCATG
>NC_042493.1:30615810-30616807 GCF_005508785.2 Acyrthosiphon pisum
TTCTAGCATAAAATAATTTACGAATTTTCGTGATTTTTACATAATATGTTGTCAAAATTTGAACTTTAAATGCTTATAAATAAAAATTGTGACAATGTATTCCTTTTATTTTGCAACTGCTATTGTAAAAATATGTTAGGAGCCTTTGTATTAAATTTCCAAATCTTAGAATTAAAAAGAAAAACTTTTATGAATTTCTGTCTAAGATAATTTGAACATTGCCGTAATTTTTACGTATTTAGTCAAAATTTGAACTTTAAATGCTTATAAAAAAAAAATCGTGACTATATATTTCTTTTATTTTTCAATTGCTATTGTAAAAATATATTATGAGCCTTGTATTAAATTTTGAAATCTTAGATATAAAAGGAAAATTTTTTATGAATTTCTAGCATAAAATAATTTACGAATTTTCGTGATTTTTACATAATATGTTGTCAAAATTTGAACTTTAAATGCTTATAAATAAAAATTGTGACAATGTATTCCTTTTATTTTGCAACTGCTATTGTAAAAATATGTTAGGAGCCTTGTATTAAATTTCCAAATCTTAGAATTAAAAAGAAAAACTTTTATGAATTTCTGTTTAAGATTATTTGAACATTGCCGTAATTTTTACGTATTTAGTCAAAATTTGAACTTTAAATGCTTATAAAAAAAAATTGTGCCTATGTATTTTTATAATTTTTGAATGGGAGTTAGAACAACATATGTGGACCCTTCTATTAAATTTTCAAGTATTTTGACCCAGCTAATTTTTTTTTATCAACATTTATAAAAAAAAAATCAAAAAAAATCGATTATTTCAATTGCCTATAAATAGATTAAAAATTAGTGAAATATTTTGAAAATAAAACTATATAAAGAAAATGTCAATTTAAACAACTGGTAAAATTTTCAAGTGTCTACGACTCATACTTTTTGAATAATAACAAATATCAAAAATCGTTTGAGGCTAAACCGTTATTTAATGCGGTTTTGTAAAAATTTAAATTCA
>NC_042493.1:30616857-30617702 GCF_005508785.2 Acyrthosiphon pisum
AATACAAGATTCCTTATTGGATAATCTACCTTTACCAAAAAAAAATGTCTATAGAAACTCAAATTAAATTTTATGGGCGTTTGAAATTCATATTTTACAACATTTGATATTCACTCGATTTCTTACGTAACGATTTTCTTATTTGTTGTAATTAAAAAACGAGTGACTGTAGAAACTTGAAAATTTCACTGAATGTTTATATTAGCATTTTATATATACGATAACATTTTTAAAATAATTTGACTCTTTTTGAGCTGTTTACGGACATTGTAAGTTTTCAATTTTTTTAGTTTTTTTTTTCTATAAATATCAATAAAGTTTTATCTGTTGGGCCAAAAAGTGTATAAATTTAATACAAAGCTCCTGATATATTGTTACAATATCAGTTGAAAAATATTAAAAATACATAGGCACAATTTTTTTTTATAAGCATTTAAAGATCAAATTTTGACAAAATTTATCAAATCTTAATTTGAAAAATTATTTTGTAGTTAAAAATTTATAAAATGTTCAATTTTTGTATCTAAGAATTGAAAATTTAAAACAAGATTCCACGTAAGTAATTGATTCTGTTACCAAAAAATCTAAAAAATACATTTACGCAGTTTACTTTTATAGTCATTTTAAGTACAAATTTGGACGAAATTACATATTAAAAACCTAAGATAACTATTTTAGTTATTTTGTTGTGATTGTATAATATTATTCGTGGGTACTTGAAACTTCTAAAGTATACTATTATATATCTATGATAGTACCACGGTTTTTTGTTGATGTATAACGCGTTATAAGTACCTAATAAATATTATGATATGATTAATTTGGAATTTATTATAGGTACCTAA
>NC_042493.1:30617802-30627401 GCF_005508785.2 Acyrthosiphon pisum
AGTTAATTTTATGTTCTGTTTGGGCAGCAGGTCCGAAGTATGAATATCACGGTTTCCCGCTACGCCGATGTTTGTAGAAATGAGAATAGTAAGAAGAAGAATGCAATTGTATTATGTTTCTTAAGAAAGAGATCTAATGACAAACGATGTAAATTGATAATAATTTTTTATTTTCCTACCGTCTTATGATTATAACAACTAAGTGGCTGGGGGATGGAGCTAGGACTAAACTAAATCACAACATAACATAATATAATATATTAACATATGAATAATAATATGGATAACGTTACGTGACCCTGGAATGAAAATATTAAAAATGTATTTTAATAGGTATAATATTTATATTATTACGTACAATAAATCAGTTCAGCAGGTTCAATGTACTTTCTACAACTTACACGCATAACAACCTCAACACCGACTAAAACGGGACTGTCCCCACCTTCTCAGTTAACTATTTGTACTTAAATAAAAGTCCAAAATATTACGTTAACAGACATTTATATTATTATTTATCTTATTACTTTATTCTGAACTATGCAATATAATTTACGTATAATTATTGAAAATACATTTTAATAACATCTATAAATAAATATTTGTGTATAGAAAATTACTAGGGCAGCTTATCACTTAAAAATATCGTAAAAATTGAAAAAAAAAGTTTTATTCAACTGAATTAAGTTAACATTAATTTCTATCTTAACTTTAAAGATCTCTAGTTAATTTTTAACTTCAATTTTACAATTGATTTTTTCAAGTTTGATCTGAGTAAAATTCCCTTGGCACACCATTTCTTTATGTTAATTTTTATGTGCATTTAAATTAGATACCTACGAGAGTTTGTATGTGTCTTTTGGGTGGAGTAACCCGGGGGACAATTTTGTATTTGTGTATAGCGAGGGAGTGGCACATACACGTTCGATTTACATGAGTAGGTACTGTTTGTTTTCTGTTAGCCCGCACACATGTACGCTAAGGTGAGCAACTATTTATTATAGCCTGTTAGTAGAATTTATAATATAATATCAATCTTTCTGGTAGAAATTTTGTACATATTTTGTACACTTAAAAAAAAAAAAATAAAATAAAATAAATACCATTGTAAAATCACTAGTTTGATGACAATTTATTGTACCTATATATTTTAGCATAATTAAAAAATATATTTTAAACAATTTCCAAATGTAATTTATGAAATATTAAATATGGACTTACTTAATTTATATTAAAATCATGAAAATATAGGTACAATGCAAAAAAGTTAGATTAGAGGTTAATAATTGGTTATTAAATTTGAAAACTAATAATTCTTAATAACTGTTAATATTGTTTTTTCAAAAAATAAAAATTCAAAATAAATACATCAATGTTTTGTATGAGGTTATTTTTGAAATGTATCGACCATTTCTGACCAGTGATTAATGTTGATTTTTGGAATTGATTGGGAATTACAGGGTCGCAAATCAGCCATTTCAGGTATCAAAAATACATTTTTCTGCATCATTGTGACATTATTGCTGTTATCACAAAAGATTCTGGCAAGCGTCACTTTTCTGATTTCTGTCAGTTGATCTTAAATATTAAAAAAATATAGTTAAAATCAGGATCATTCATAAAAAAAATATTTCAGATATACTAACGTTCATTGAATACTTTTGGTAAATCGTAAAAATATCGATCTGCCATTCTAGTTCTTATAAACTGTTCTCTAATGATACATCTCATCGTTGGGCCAACCATTGCGTCGTCTTCGTGTTTCTCAAACAATGCACCTACCAATAGCTCTATATCTCTCCAATGTTTGTATTGCTTCAATAGTCTATCAGTTGACTGAATATTATAATATACAGGATTAAAATAATCAGTATATTATTATTTAATATTTTAAATAATTTTAAACTTACACCTTCGACCATGATCTGGGATAAATCTTGTACACTTCTTATGGCTTTTAATCTACAATATTTTCTAAATTCTGTGTAGCGTGGAATACCATGATCACGGGTTCGTTGTATATCCAAGCTGAAAATATCCAGTCCAAACCCGTTTTCTGGTTGAACAGTGTATAAGTAATTTGTAAGCTGAAAAAATGTTAGATCACTTATATTAGAAAATGTAAACGTATAATACAGTCTGTTACATGGATGATCTCATCATTATTTATGAGTTGTATAATAAATGTCATTGCGTTATTTTGATTGTATTTCAAAAACCTACCGTTTCAGTAAATAGCATATCTACTTTTTGTGTATTTTGAGTAGCTAGCCCTCTGACAAGTTTATCTATGTAATTCATTATTAAATAAGTTGGTCGGTTGTAATGTTCTTTTAGCGAAATACTTGCGTTGATCTCTCGGTTTTCCGTATATAAGCTAAACAAACACGTACATACAAATTAATAATGATAAGTAGGATAAAGGAGCATTGCACAACTAAATGTGATGATTCTTTTTAAAACAAAAGCACAGCAATCGACATCTCAATATATTGTTATGTTTTTACTACCTAATAAAATTTTAGGTGCGCACATATACTTATTGCAGAGTTTGTAGAATGTAGACAGTTGTCAATTTAATTTAATTTAATATTTTATATCTAGTATAGGTGTAAAAGCTGCAATTATATTTTAGCAACTTATAAACTAAGGGGGATTCCATCTGTTGATTTTCTCTCTTTCTCTTACACGTATAGGATTTTAGACGTTTTTTTTGCCTTTGCCAAACATGCCAAATTTTCTAATAAAGTGATTAGAATTCTGAAAACAGATTTGAATTTGTCGTCAAGTCTCAAAATCTACTTTCCTTCATTTTTGATATTATTTCCCAAATTCATAAAAACGTTACGTTAAAAAAGAGGAATTAAAAAATTGCGGTATTTTAATTTTTGGAGAAATTTAAATCAAAAAATCAAAATGTGGGAAAGTCAATTTCAAGTAGTCTTGACGACAAATTCAAATCTATTTTTAGCATTCTTATCGCTTCATTAGATAAACTGGTATGTTTGGCAAATAACACTTCTATAATCCTATTTTGCACGTGTGTTAGAGAAAGACAGAAAACCACGTTATCGAACCTTAAGATTGGTTAGACAAGCGTGGCAAAATATGCTGAAGAGACAGTAGAATTTTACTATATTTTTATAAACGACGCTCGCCCAGACATACACTCGGATACACTCTAAGTGTAGGAGGTTAAGCCATCGAAGTTCGAAACATGTGGGCACCTGTATGACTGTAAAATATCAGGTAACAAATTCATACGTTAGTTCCAACATGCTGATAAATCATAAATAAGTAATAACATAATATTTAATACATATTATATTATTTCCTAAACGGGAAAAAAAGGTTAGGTGGTTATATCAGATTCTACGAATCTTGTTTTGATGTATATATTCACCTGCAATTTTTGTAGGATTTCAATACTTTTAAATTATAAAGATTTAGTTATAAATTTAGATTCTGAGCGGAGTGAGGAAGCAATAGTAGTTTTACAATCGTGTTTATTTTTTTTTTATATCCTGTATACAAAAAATTTACCAGAAGGAGTGCTTCGATTTCAACAAATAGTATTTTGTATTTTAGCAAATTTTATCAAGATGGTACTTTAGACAGGTAATTTTTCGAATTTCTCAATAGTTATTTAATGTCACAGGAAAAACCGCTAAAAACGGAATTTTAATTTCTAACGCTTAGCTTATCACTATAGAAACGAATAAAAAATAAAAAAGGTAAGTGGATGTCGCTCTGCTGTACAGTAGGTTACAAGTGAGTTATTGTATAATGGATTATATTAGACTTGAATTCAATGATCAAAGATCATTGTATAAGAAAAACGATTCTGAGCGGATACGGTTTGTCAGTCTGCATATTTTATATTGTTATTATTTATTTTATTATGTAAGAAGAATTAATATTTTAATATTATAATTTTTATTCGTTTCTATGGTGATAAACAAAGCGTTAGAAATTAAAATCCCATTTTTAGCAATTTTTCGGTGGTTTTTCCCGTGGCATTAAATAACTATTGAGAAAATCGAAAACGACCTCTCTAAAGTACCATCTTGATCCAATTTTTTAAAAGATAAGGTACGATATGTTGAAATCGAAACACTTCTTCTGGAAGAAACTTTGTATATAGTATATGAAAATAAAAATAAATAAAAATAAACACCATTGTAAAAACAATAGGTTCCTCACTCCGCTCAGAATCTAATAATAATACCTATTTTAATATAAATTCAACTTAAATAATACATACTTTATAATAAATAATAACAATATCCAGACTGACAAACCGTCTCCACTAAGAATGATTTTTCTTATACAATGATATTATATCATTGAATTCAAGTTTAATACAATATTTTATACATTGACCCACTTGTAACTTATTTTACAGCAGAGCGACATCCACTTACCCACTTTTTTTAAATTGGAAATAGATATGACTTCTTTTATGTATTTCTAAGCAGAATATTGTTCTGAACATAGGTGTCTATAAATTAAATATCAAAGATTGACATAAAAGTTTATTTATTTGTAAGAATTTGCTGTTAAGTTAACTGAATTGACAATGTAGGTATACTTACTACCTACATTTTTAAATATGTAAATCAACTTAAATTAAATGCATAAGTACATTGCCATTTTAATAAAATAAATTTCCTGCAGATTTTGATATTAATTTATGTAGGTCACTGTTTAGAAATCAAAAAACGGTAACAGGTTCACCGGGATGAAATAAGATAACTTTACTGTCGTTGCACTTACACACAGACCTTAAATGTTGTACTGAAACACATTTAAATGACTATGGTTGTACACAGTTATTTATACCGTGAAATAACCTACCTATACACCACAATAATAATATTATTATACCAGGTGTGCACGAACCTGATGGTGTCGCTAATCATAGAATTAGCGAACGGTAATATTGCGGTAGCGAAGCTGTTGCTGACGCTCGGGTCGGTGGTCTCGTTGTACGCGTTACTATACCCTTTCTTTGATAGTTCAAGACCGTTCTGCCTGATATAGTTTTCCCCGAGCAGCGCTGGCAGCCACTCAGCGTAAGTGATATGCTGTATGGACGCCGTAACGATTTTCCTTGCCTCCTGAAAAATCCGTTCGTCGTCCCAGTGCGGGTTGACGTGGGACAGCAGTTTGGCCAACCGATTGTGTTCTCTCATCCACAATGTGTGCATAACAGTCAGTTGAGGAAGCGCGTTTGCCCGGGTGTCACCAGCTCTATAGCACGTGCCGCTTCCATACTGACAGGCGTTTGATTCGGTGTCTTCCAGTGGCATATACTGCGGCTGTAGCGGGTCGTCTTGGCTCTTGTTATCGCAGCCAATGCTTGTTAACAGTTGGCCGTCCAAGTTGGTCCTCAACGACCACGTCCGTTTCGCCAACGAACCATATATCATCGACCCATCTAAATAATGAGTAGCTTGGTTCATCTGCGAAAAATAACCATGTTAAGAAGTTAAATTTGTAATTCTCTATGATTTTAAGAGAATTAGAAAAGTTAGTTCTCAACACTAAACAGGAATATCAAAAGTGTGCACCACTCCAAACCAACACTGCTTTTTTTGTAGATTGATATCCTTTTAAAAATGTTACCAATCTGGTAATTTTTTACGTTATTTCATTTTTATAACAAACATTAATATACGTTTATGGATATTGGATATGGAGTTATCTTACTTGTTCCTTGGTTCCAAAAGTACAATCGGAACGCACAGCTGGCATCGAGCGCACATAGTTCATACAATAATTTCCGACGTACCGTTTAGGATTAAAAAAAAAAGGATCTTCACGCGTTATTTTTATTGGCAGGCATAAGTTGTTTGTGTCTGAAGGAATGAGCGGACTACCGCCGTCTGAACAACATATCACGGGTTTTTTCCTTTGAACTAAGGATTTAATATTAATTTGCATGCATTAGTTACAATCAATCAATGTATACGGTTATGTGTTAACGTTACTCATGATAGAGATTGCCGTGTGTGATAGATCGTGGCCTATGAAAATTGTCCAGTACGCCATTGCCATCGTTTTGAAGTCATCTGGCGAGTGCTCGTCTCTGATAAATTCAGCGCTCATCCTTCTAGGACTGGGTCTGATATACCAATGCTGAGATTCCATTACATCTGTATGGACAGTAAATTAAATGACATTATTATTCAATATAGCACAAAGGTAAATTATAATGTTATAAGTATTACCATTAAACTCATTACTATAGTTAGGAAACAGTAAACGTTTATAAGCCGTGGTTGCTTTTCCCAAGAAAGAACGTTTCAAGTTGTTACAAGAACCGTCAGGACTACGATACTTCAAGTTCATCCCGATGCACGCAGTTTTATTGTAATACATGGACAAACACATCTCACCCATTGATGTCTTGTCTAGTTTCACTTTTGATAAGTCTATGGCACATTGTCCTCCCCAACTATAAAGATAATTGAAATGGTCGTTAAATTTATGCAAATTAAAAATATATATTTTTTTTTAATGAGATTTATATTGTATGTACACTTGACATTCTTTACTGCCTATCAAGTAGGAAGCTTCAGAAATAATTTCAGCATGATAATATACTGAATATAAGTCTTCGGAAAGCTGAGAATCAATAAATTGTCCATGGATCGGGCTTCCAATTTGCATATAAAGACCAATACCTCTTCTACGATTTCCAATTTCGTGGATAACTGTTTGAATATGACGATTTAAATCTCTGGTGTTTAGATGTAGGTACCAGTCGGTATCTTTTATCTTCAAACCATCCTCTATACAGACCATATTTTAATCATTGTTACTGTTTTGTATGAAAAATAATCAACACTATAGGTATAGTTATTAGGACGTATTTATACCTTTAAAATAGAACTCCTCTTCCCCGTAACACGATGGTAAGAATACCAACATACAAATCCACAGATGTATAGAAATCGAGTAAATCATTCTGCCAATTACAAACTGTAATAATTTAAAAAAATATATTTAATTATTAAATATAACAGTTACTTTATATATTTAACTATTTAAAGAGTTATTATATTAAATGCACTCAAATATAGTTACTAGGGCTTATTTTGAGTATTAGAAAATGCTAGATGCGCTCTCGATAACAAGTTTTGCGTTATTGATTTTTCATAATTTATTGTTGTATTAATAAGATAAGACATCAATTCGTAGTTCCTTTAGGTATAAGGAAGTGTAGGTCTTTCTACGTTGAATAGTTCTTTAGCTCAACAATCTACAGGAACATAATAGATTAAAAGTGATACGACAATAACTGTTGCCACTGCCTAAATCTGTTTAATTTATCTAGGTCCAACGAGTTTTTAAAATATTACTATTTTACTTGCGAAACCTTACAGCATTTACATTGAACCATAATATATCAGGAGCCTTGGATTAGTTTTTAACGCTTTTTAATCCAACAAATAGAAAATATATTGTCATGTATAGAAAACAGTAGAAATAAAAATATAGGATGATATTAAATTTGAATTCAATATTATTATATATACGAAAAATTATTCTGAACATAGACATGGTATCCGGTAAGTTGAATTAATATTATAAAATTCAACAAAATAACTAAAATCGTTATTCTTGGTTATTTAACATGTAATTTCGTCCAAATTTTAACATAAAATAACAATAAAAAAAACTGTGATGTTATATTTTTGTGATTTTTTGGTTACAGAATAACCTACTTACACGGGACCTTGTTTTAAAATTTCAATCCTTAACTATATAAGTTTAACATTTTATAAATTTATAAAAACAAATTTTTTTTTTAAATTTGATAAATGTTGTCAAAAATCGAACATTAAATGAATATAAAAAATAATTGTGCCCATGTATTTTTAGTAAATTTCAACTATTATTGTAAAAATAAATATTTCATTGTATTTATGTTTAACGCTTTTTGACCCAAAAAATAGAAAATGTATTGTCAATTAAAGTAAATAGCAAGGCTTAGCACCCGAATCATATATTCGGGTTTCGGGTTTCGGGTACTGGATGTATTTGGGTGTTCAAACACCGGAATAAAAAGTTTAAACAAACATTCAGGTTTTCAAAACCACTATAATTCGGATTAATATTGGTTATTATGGGTGTTGAGTAGTCTGGAAAAAACATAACTTTTGATGACTCCTCCCCCTATTATTAATAATAACAGCAACAAAAATGCGCGAGAGGTGCGCCATAGAGTGATACAAGTAATAAACATGCAATTTACCACTTGCGAAGTCAATGAATATAATAAAATGTTTAAAAAAGGTAGGCCATAGGGGCGTTGAAGCGTAGAGAAATAAAATAAAATATAAATTATGATTTCACCATTTTTGGAAAACTGGTAAATAGCTAAGAATTACGATATTCGTTACTAATTTAGGTATAGACAGTTATAAAGTGATAATAATACCAGTTGGGAAGTTGGTGGCAAATAATACTAGGTATTATTATTTACTAGTTATTAGTTTTTGATATTTTGGCCACGACTTCGGCCAATACCTTATTCAGTTTTGTTGATAAAATAAATAAAGAAAGTAAATCAATAAATTGTCCATGGATCGGGCTTCCAATTTGCATATAAAAATCTATACCCCTTCTACGATTTCCAATTTCGTAGATAACTGTTTGAATATGATGATTTAAATCTCTGGTGTTTAGATGTAGATATCAGTCGGTTGTTTTTATCTTCAAACCATCCTCTATACAGACCATTTAATCAGTGTTACTGTTTTGTATGATAGATAATCAAAACTAAAGGTATAGTTATTAGGATGTATTTATACCTTTAAAATAGAACTCCGGTTCTCCGTAACACGATGGTAATAATACCAACATACAAATCCACAGATGTATAGATATCGAGGAAGTCTTTCTGCTAATTATGAACTATAATAATTTTTAAAAAATGTTTAATTATTAATTATAAATATTATTTTATATATTTAACTATTTAAAGAGTTGAATTTAAAATAATGAATGTACTCAAATATAGTTACTAGGGCTTATTCTAAAACACAAAGATGAGCATTAACTAGTTAAAAAGTTAAAGTTAAGTTGCAAAGTTAATTTTTTTAAACTTTATAACTTAACTAGTTAGTTTATTTTCTAATCAACTTATGAACTTAACTAGTTTAATATTTACAGTTGAATAACTTAGCTTTTCTCAGTTGATTTTAAAAAAATCAATCAAGTTGAAAACATTTTGAAATTTTTTGTTTATACGTAAATATTACTATATCAGTATAAAATAAAAATAATCCAATAGAAAGACGCAAACATTTTCTTGATTACATAATTTTGACTTTTGTGTATATTTATATATTATTTTATTAAGTTGTAAATTATATATTATGCGAGTTGCAATTATAAATGTTTTTAATAAAATTAATAATTTTAAACTACATATTGACAATTGTTATGTTTTAATATTATATAACTTATAGGGTAATATATATGAAGGGTCATGTACTCATCTTCACGTATTATGAAATTCAATTTCTATAAGATATAAAAAAATATATTTGTTAAATTATTAATTTGAGATGACTATAGTTTAAATA
>NC_042493.1:30627451-30630992 GCF_005508785.2 Acyrthosiphon pisum
TATGAAAATAATCAACACTATAGGTATAGTTATTTGGACGTATTTATACCTTTAAAATAGAACTCCTCTTCCCCGTAACACGATGGTAAGAATACCAACATACAAATCCACAGATGTATAGATATCGAGTAACTCATTCTGCCAATTACAAACTGTAATAATTTAAAAAAATATATTTAATTATTAATTATAAATATTATATTATATATTTAACTATTTAAAGAAGTATTATATTAAATGCACTGTGATGTTATATTTTTGTGATTTTTTGGTTACAGAATAACCTATTTACACGGGACCTTGTTTTAAAATTTCAATCCTTAACTATATAAGTTTAACATTTTATAAATTTATAAAAACAATTTTTTTTTTTAAATTTGATAAATGTTGTCAAAAATCGAACATTAAATGAATATAAAAAATAATTGTGCCCATGTATTTTTAGTAATTTTCAACTACTATTGTAAAAATATATATTTCATTGTATTTATGTTTAACGCTTTTTGACCCAAAAAAACAGAAAATGTATTGTCAATTAAAGTAAATACTAAATAGTCAAAATATTTTAAACATTTTATCAAGTATACGAATTGATAAAATAAACATAATATGATATATATTTTAAAGTGACTATTCGTTTATAATGGTTGTTCATTTTTGAATTACAAGTAAATAAGAAACTTGCTACTTGAGAAATTCGGTGAATATCTAATGTTGTAAAAATTTAATTTGACTTTGTTATGGACGTACAAATTGAATGTACATTTTAATTGCATTCTAGTTATTTTTGATTTTACAATTACAAAAGTAAAATTAAACACACGATACTGTCCAGATATCAACAACTTATAGTCTTGTAGACCTACAAACTTATTTTGGCTTTGTACAATTGTACTATATATATAATCGAAGTTGGTTACTCATTAAACAATATTAAATGTTATTATTGATTATTATTTATTATTATTCAAATTCATAAATCGTTATAATTTATAAATTTTGTCCTTAGTTCTTAGTCCTTACTCTATAGTCGTTAGTTAACCTAAAGTTTGACATAAGACTTTAAAGTTTGATTTGACATTTAATTCAAATGTTTAGTTTGGGATCAGTTCGATAATAAAATATAATATGTTACACTGGTACACTGATACTATGGTTTGATGTTGAACAAATGTTTGGTTCAAGTACGATTAAAAAGTTCAGTGTGAGTTTGACGTCCCATTGAATGTTTGGTTCGTGTTCGGTTCGATATACGATTAAAAAGTTCTGTTCGACATTAAAATGTTCGGATCGAGTTCGTTTTGAGACCATATTTTGGAGTTCGACCCACCTCTAATGAATGTGCTTACCTACACTGCATCTGCTGTAAGCTTTCTTTTCACTACAATATGAATAAACCAGTGTTGTATTTATGGGGGGGGGGGGGGGGGGAGTCCAGGCAAGGCTGGGCATTAACGAGTTAAAAATTAAAATTAAGTTAAAATGTTAAGTTAATTTTAATTAAGTTAATTAACTCGTTACTTTTTTTCAAGATTAACGTGTTAACTTCAAGTTAATTTTATTTCACAAATATCTAAATTAAGTTAATTTTCGTCCGAAGAATAATACAAATTTTTGAATGTGTTTTTACTTTGATGTATCATTTTAAATTTCCCCAATAATTTTCTTGGACGTAAAGAAAAACGGAACTTTTCTCCTTTACGGGACACCCCTTTTTTTGGGGGGACTTAGTCATTTTTTGGGTAAAAAAAATGTTGGTGAAATCAGAATTTGGCTTCAAATTTCAAAAATTGAAGTTTTAACTTTATATAATAACCTTTAAATACCTATAATTCTTGATTTCTCGCTACGCTCGCTCGGACATTAAAATCGAAAATTCAAAATATCCCCTATAATTTGCTGTGTAAACTACCTCTGGGCCCGCTTGGAGACGCAACATTTATAAGTTATTAAACGTATTATATACTAACTTTGAAGTGTCATAACTTCGAAACTAAGCCTGAACCCCAAATTCTGACATGACCATCGTCTTCAGCGTACTTAACTACATAAGTTTCAAAAAAAAAAAAATGCAAAAAAAAAGGTATCCCGTAAAGTAGAAATATACCAGAAAAACTATCTGACAAACCATATTATGTGTCTGGAATTTTTATTTTTGCAAATTAGCAAATTTTAACTTAACAATAGTTAAGTTACTTTTTTTTTAAATTTAACTTTACGAGTAAACGAAAAAAAATACGAGTAACTTTTAACTTAACTTAACTTAATTATTTTTAAATAACTTAACTTAACGAGTTAAAAAAAATCGTTAACTTGCCCATCCTTGAGTCCAGGGGTACTGGACCCACCCAGAACCTCTCCAAAAAAAAAAAAAACAAAAACTCTTACATATTTGCTTACCCCGATTTATGTAGGCTTTCGCGGACATGGTTTTTTTCCAGTGAACAAAATATTTATATGATATATAGTTTAAAATTAGCTAACGGACGCTGCCGAACGCTCAAAAACCCGCCGCCGCTGTGTACCTAAACTTTTCCTTGTATTGTATATTTGTATTGTTTATACCTATATTACCACTTTATAAAATACCCGTATCAGATAAATATCAATAATTCTCGAAACATTGCAAGAAGTTGACGACGCACATCATTCTCAAATATACTATTTCTATGGGCAGTTCTATTATTATTTATCTATTTGAATTTTCGCTTTGTAACAAGGGAATTGTCATAGAATCATTTAGTCATGTTTGTATTTCGTTACCAAACGACGGTGGCGGCTACAAGTACAGTTCATATTAAAATATTTTTTTCAATAAACTAGATAATATCTATTACGCTCTAAGAACCAAATAAATATATAATAAATTAGTAAATAATAAGAATGGCTCATTGATCTGATGTGGGCCGTAAGGAATATATTATTTTTAATAATAGCTAAAAACATTGATGTAATTTGCGTGTCGTTTACTGGCCGACAATTAGTGTTCATTAAGGACCATGTTTACCTACGTCCTATTTATTTCCTGTCCAGAGATTAGAGAGTGATATGGACGATTATTGTCATAATGTCAGATTTCTACAATTTAAAAGATTCTCTCGTACCACAAGAAATTTTGGATGAACTTTGTAAAAAAAAAAACTATTTGATTTTGTACTTTAAAATTATAAAATATACTGTGTTAAGATTAGTCGATGATATTAAAAACACCAATTAAAATATAATAAAAAACTATTTTCTATTCTTATAATCTATAAAATATTATTTCTTTAAATCAGTACCTACCTATATTATGTCGGAATTATTAAACCCCCTCTCCCCCCCCCCCCCGAAAAAAATTGAAAATACTGCACTGAAATAGACTACCTACTTATAAAATACATGATATAGGGTGTTTTGTTTATAATTAAAACAATAATATTATATTATTAATATAATTTGATAATATTTTAGATTCTGAGTGGAACGATGAATGTATTGATTTTACAATGATGTGTGTTTTTTTTTTATTTTTTTAATTTAATTTTTAATTTTTTTTGGG
>NC_042493.1:30632524-30636997 GCF_005508785.2 Acyrthosiphon pisum
ACATTATTGATAACTTATCCACACATGATACTCGCTTTCATACGGCTTAACAGTCCTTCACACCATTAGCAAAACTTAGAATAATTTTGAGTAATCAAATTTAGGACTTAGAAATTATTCATTTTCTGGCCACTTAATTATTTTATCGATTGAAATATTCCAGAATCTTAGGAATATTTATATTTTATATTTCACACTTGAACATTAAAAAAAAATTTAAACCACAAATCTATTTATTCTTGATTGTTTAATACACTTCTTCATTCTACCTCATCAATCAATACCTAAATGTAATCAAAGTCGCTATACTATAAAAAAAAATGCAATATGTATTGTAGTAATATGCAATTGTAACATATTATGTAGGTATTTAGTTATTATTAAGCGACCATCGACCACTTTAACGATGAGTGTTCTTATAATTTATAAATGAGAACCTACTTATTTGCCACTTATGGTTTGGTACTCACCATAACTTGAATTATTTTGTTTAATGTACAGATTCTTATCCTCCGACTGTTATGGTATGATTTAATTTTACATTAATTGTGTTGTTTAACACTAAAAATACTCATCCAATGATTGAGATTATTTAACGAGTTACGTTTGACAATGCGTTTTCACGCCATGCCGGAGAGACGGCCTTTTAATATTTAATAACTGACAGTAAATGTACCGGTTTTCTTGCCGGGTGGAAACAATGGCGCGATGAATCGTCGTCAATACATTGATGTTCGTGTTCATAGAGTGGTAGGAACGACCCTCCTCAATCTCCACCATAGCCAGCAACACCAGTAAATTTGCCAAACAAACACGTACAAATGAACAACGGAGCGTCGTATTTTTTTGTTATTTACAGTCTAACCAGTTGTCTGAGCGAAAAAACTCCCTTATAAAATATCTGTCTGCTAACTTTTTATATGTGTGAGTAGTACATTAAGTAACATTGGTACCTGGCTCTAATATGTTTCGACGTATTTTTAATCCCCTGATCACGAATATGAGCAGTTCGGAAACTGATGTTTAGCCTTGGAGTCGTGCGTGGCGGCAACTAGTTTTTTCATCAGTCGTTTTGGTCGAGCGGCGTGCTACAACGGGACGCCCCAGAGTTTTGTATCATTACCGAAAATCAGGAATTCACAAACCGGTTCTACGCTATACTGCTGGGTGTGTATTAACTATATCATTTATAGTGTTCGTGCAGCAGCATAAATAAAAAACGTTGGCCTAAAAATAATTTAAGATGATTTCCAGGTATACGGTAGAATACGAGGTAGAATAAGTATAATATGCTCCCATGCTTGTTGTTCAATTGTTTTTTTTCTCCATAATGTGTTTAACACACTGAATTCAAAAGGGTTTTATAACGTTCTCAATATTGAGTCTGACATAAAAAAAATCTTTTTTATTATTATAAAAAAAATGTATTTTTTTAAAATTGGTACATATACTTACTCAGGTTTTCAAAAATCAATTGTTTTTATCAATTTTTTAAGCAAAAAATAAATATGTGAGTAAAAAAACTTCGATGACATGCGTCGTAAAAAACCTAAAAAAAAAAGTTTTTGGTATTAGTATACAGGAATAAGGAATACCTCGATTTTCAATCAACCATAAACATAAAAAGACGGGCAGTAATTGATTTTTGTTGAAATCTAGTTTTGCGTAAGAACAATGTTTTTCTTAAGTTATTTACGGTTTTTTTTTTTTGCCCCGATCGTGACTTTCTATAAATATGTTTATAATAGTTTTTATATGTATGGTAATAGCAAAAAATAATATGGGTACAATGGTACATAGTTATTATAAATTGTTATTTATTCTAAGGTAGTTTACAGTGACCTAATTTTTTTAAACATTGGTGGGCTTGTCTCGAATGGTCCGTTTCGGCGATAAAAGCGTTTCTATAACATCATGCCTTACCGACAAGCTTACAACACCACGTCAGTCCACCACGAAATAAAAACATTTAAAGTGGAGGAGCGTGTGTCGCTTCTATAATGTTATATATGTTATTACTAACCCTAGTCCAAGTACGCTTTACTGTAGAATATAACAATAAATTGTTCTGTACATTATCATACCATAAAACATTGTTGTTTGTTAGTTAACTCGTACTCATCATCATATTATTATTTAAGTTTACTATTTCAACCAGCCTCCTTTTCATTACCATTTAACTATACTTCACTTTTCCCACTTCCCCAGGGTTATCGACTTTCGGACCTAAGTATCGTCACACAGGACAGATTGTGTGACAGCCGCCGTCCGAGCAGGCGCGCGTACACACACGCACACTCGTCGCCGGCTTACATGTGCCGGTCATTTTGGTGTATTGAGATATAATAGTATAATACTAATACTATATAATATAATTTACAAAATTTATACGGGATGTTGCTGTATGTGCGTGCGAGCATGTATGGATTCGCTTTATCTCTCCGGACCATTTTAACGGATTTTATTTTATTGTAAAGTTATTTGATTGTCCTATCACCCATCAAGAGAAGAAATGTACAAGTTAATTTTATTAAATTGAATAGGTAAACATCTTTTGTCAACAATTGGTATTTTTAAAAGTATTACACATAATAATTTACTAATTAGGTAGTACGGGTTACGTTTTAAATCTTTACTTTTTTCAATTTAATAAATATTATTTACACATTTCTGGTTTAATTGCGTAGGTATTTAATTGAAATAGTGTACTAGCTGATATAGGTAATTGACATTAATAATGCATTCTTTTTTATTCATTTTAGTTGTTATAATTAAACGTTCATAAAGTGTATGTAAAGGTATTAAGTAATAAAGGTAAAAGCATGAAGAAGTCTGCATATTCCTAGGTAGGTATGCTGGCGAAACATGGAAGTCACAGAAAAACCAGACATAAAATATACCACCTACACAAATCATTTTAAAAACATTTTAAAATTATAAAAATTGATTTAGAAGTAAAAATTGACGTTTAAAAAGGGATGGTACATAATTATTGTGTAAATCACTTCATATCATACTCAATTAATTTCAATGAATAAAGATTATTCAAATTTATAATTCAGGTATAAGGAGATATATTTTTTAAATTTACTATATTTTAATATTATAATTATAGAATACAAATATAAAAATATAGGTACAATAGATTCATGAATATGAAACAATTAAATATTATTAATATGATTTTACACATAATTATTTATTGGTTTTTAAATAAAATCAGCTTAGTTAAGACTCGTCGTTTGCTAACTTGTTTATCTTTAGATTTAGCAATATATTGTAGACGTATTTTGAGATATTCCTTACAAATTAAAGATACTAAATGTAATTTATGGTTTTCTAGAAAACAATCATCCAAATTAACTTAAATGTATATCCAAATTATAACTGTAGGCATAGTTCTTAGCATGAAAAACAATTATAGAATATGAACCAAATTTTTGATGTTAAAATTATCTGTGACTTTCATAAGAGTATTTTCAACAAATCTCACGTTTTTTAATACATCAGTTGAACTCAGTACTAGTCCTCCCCTATTTTTAATATTAACTAGAGCCGAATAAGAATATTTATTACTATAATTATGGTCTGAAGTAGCGTCCAATCTCAATAATGGTCTACTTGCATCTGGGCGTATTTGAAAGTCATCATTAGTAAAATGATCACTGCAAATTATATATTGTGCTGTGATGGTTTGACATTTTTTCTTTTTATAGCTTCAATCCACTTCTTCGTCAATTACTCATTGGAATGTGGAAATCCAATTTATAATAAATAATAATTTAAGACAAATACAGTAAAGTTATTGCTGTAATATAATATGGATATAATACTAGTATTTTTTAATTGCTAATTTTGTTTCAAATAGGTAGGGCACTTACCGGAAAAAGTGTGTTGACTGTCCAGCTGAAGTCCTGTTTTGACAGCAATACGCAACACACGAATGAGGCATATTTAAGTATTAATTAGGTATACATTTTAAAACCTAATTCCACATATTTGTATTGTATCTAGGTTAATGCAGAAATATTTTGCCCCCCGAAAAAATGGCGGCTATATCGACAGTGATCTTCACTTGATAACGGGAGTTCCCTATCTAGTATTAGTATAGATATCTGTGATCAGGTCGTACACACGTTATTAATTGTCAATATTGTTTACCTTGTTATTCACAATACGCAACACTCGACTTTCTTATTTTCTCGTATTTGATATATATCTATTTTATCGATTTGCCGATCGGTTTTGTGATCGCACACCATTCTTATTACCATAAAATATTATAGAAGCAACACTCTCGGCGGCCAATTTTTCGTGGCTTTGAAATTGTTCGTTATTTATTGTTTTACTGCTAAGCTTACAACATCATTTTTGTTGATAATTGTACGATAAGAGTATTATAAAATACAAATTATAATAATATTACGGAATTTTTTTTTAATTTTTTTAATTTTTTAATGTTGTACGATATGA
>NC_042493.1:30637095-30656218 GCF_005508785.2 Acyrthosiphon pisum
AAATAATAAATATTCAAAATCTAAGCTTCTTTTCACATTGTCGCTTTATATATTAAATAATCAATAATTTATCAATCACATTAATTTCCTATACCTACTAATATGACAACATTTTTAGTAAAGTATAATATTTTATGATAATTGTATTTGTGTTGTAAAAAAATTGTTACCCCCCCCCCCCCCCACCCACCACCAAACACAGATTTTTGACTCTGCATCCGTGCCTGCATAGAACATTGTATGGATGAACGTAATGAATTACAATTTACTTAAATACAATATATACAAACTAGATAATGAAATAATATAAAAACACATTTTAACATAAAATAATTAACCAGTTGATAACAGTACTTTTTACATTGTTATATTTATAGACCATGTTCTCATACAAAATGACTAACTACATTGGGTATGAAATAACAAAATGTCAAAATATATGCCTACCTAAAAATATTTATAGATTACATAAAATTTTTCATTTTTCATTTTCAAAAACATAATTAATCACTAAATCACATGTTTTGAAAATTGTAATATCTTAACATACATCAGAGATATGTTCAAATGTACTTTATTTATGGTTTTTTTTTTGCTCCGATCATGACTTTCTATAAATAAGTTTATAATAGTTTTTATTTGTATGGTAATATCAAACAATAATATTATTATTTTTTTAACATTGGCGGGTCTCGAGCGGTCTATTTCGGCGATAAATGCGTTCCTCATCATGCCTTACCGCCAGTGGCGTAGCCAGGATTATGAAATGGGGGGTGTTTTAGGTATAGATTAAAACCAAGTTTTTACAGTTTTCTTATATAGATAAATTTAGAGTTCAGGACGACTTGAAATTATCGAAATATGCGGTCAAAATTCTCAAAATATGCTTAAATATATGTACTATGTAGCAATATTTTTATATTATTTTTGAAAAATCATAAAACATATTGTAATTTAGGTAATAAAAAACTAAAAAATAAGTAGGTATATAAACCTGATAAATAAATAAATAAATAACTAAATAATTAAATAAATAAATAACAACTTATTTTTTAAAAATACTGGCATACAATACTAGGTTAATTAATAAGTAATAACGAATAACGTGATATACGAACACGTACCTATATCTACTGATGTTAATTTCTTCGTACAATCTACAATTATAGTTTAAACTGCACAGTTTTGTCACAAAAATACTTATGAAATCTTACATATGCGAATATATGACCAACTGTAGCCAAGAAATCCACCAACAACTTTAACAGCCCTCCGCCCCTCCCAAACATTTACCTACTTAATTTTTTTAAGCTTATTCAATTTTATAATAGTATGGTATTAGGCTTCGGCCTCTCCAAATCTCAAAGTTATCGCCTATTGTACCTAACCAAATATAATATTTTTTAAGATATTTTCAATGTTATCCAAATATAATTTTTCCCGAATATTGTATGTACATTTAAATTAAAAAATACACAAATATGCAAATTCAAACTTTGTATTTAATTTCGCCATTTCATAAGACAAATGTATAACTTGCAACCAGTCCCGAAACCTATAAACAATATATTTATTAGGAGGGAAAATGTCAATGGGAGGGGTTTAAACACCCAAAACCCCCCCTGGCTACGCCACTGCTTACCACCAAGCTTACAACATCAATCACTCCGCCACGAAATAAAAACAATTAAAGTTAAAGGGCGAGTGTCGCTTCTATAATGTTCTATGTTATTACTAACCCTAGTCTAAGTACGCTTTACTGCAGAATATTACAATAAATTGTTCTGTTCATTATCATACCATAAAACATTGTTGTTTGTTAGTTACCTGATTACCTCGTACTCATCATCATATTATTTAAGTTTACTATTTCAACCAGCGTCCTTTTCAATACCGCTTAAATACAGTTCACTTTTCCCACTTCCACAGGGTTATCGACTTTCGGACCTAAGTATCGTCACACAGGACAGGTTGTGTGACATCCGCCGTCCACACACACACGCACACTCGTCGCCGGCTTACATGTGTCAGCCATTTTGGTGTATTGAGATATAATAGTATAATATTATAATAATATTATAATATAACATTTATACGGGAGGTTGTTGTATGTGCTTGCGAGCATGTATGGGTTCGTCTTATCTCTCAGGACCATTTTAACGCATTTTATTTTATTGTAAAGTTATTTGATTGTCCTATCACCCATCAAGAGAAGAAATGTTTTAAATCTTTACTTTTTTCAATTTAATAAATATTATTTACACATTTCTGGTTTAATTGCGTAGGTATTTAATTGAAATAGTGTACTAGCTGATATAGGTAATTACATGAGGATTATACGTATTTATTTTATTTCATATTATTACCCATATATATCAATAATTTGATAAAAACATAATAAATTCATTAAAATGTTACTCAATGGACTTAATGTAAAGATAAAACTTATACCTTAACTGTGTATTGTATATTTTATTATTAAACAGTTAATAAATTCATGGGTTCAATACAGATGTTCATTTTACTATAAATTTCATATTATACACTGCTCGCACCGGCTCTGTAAAACTTCTCGTGTATATCTGAATTCCAACGATTTATCAAACACCAGTTTCTCATTGTCCCACACCCCTCGACAACATTTACAAGGGAATAGACTGGTAACTGCCACAATCCAAACCCAAGGTCAAATTCCATTATTTCTATACACTGTAGTTACAACTCAACAAACACACCGGCCGTATTTCCAGTGCATCGGATCGGTTCAATAATAATATATTTTTATTTTCAGATCAATGTTGAACACGATAACTCGAAATTTGATTTTAATTTCTCTTTATTAAAAAAAATTAAAGAAATCAATTAATCATTATCACAGTTAATTGTAGGTACGTTACATATTATAACATATTATAAGAGTAATGAAAAAAAAAAAATAATAATGAAATTACAAAATATTAAAAAGTTGTCAATTTTGAAAATGTTGCAATAGATTATTTACCATGGGACGACAAAAACATATTAGTCCGTTGTGATCATTTTCAATCAACACTTATTTATGAACAATAAAATTATAATAATATTAATATACAACAGTAGGTACGATTTATTATTTAGGATTATGACGAAGTTAACAATAATAAAACTAAAATATGCATATCTATTGTGCTGAGAATATTTTTATTAATATCGAAATTCATTTATTCTTCTCCAATGCTATACAAAATGTTTGAAATTTAGATAAAATACAACACCAATAATTTATTTTTTCATAATTTGTAAATAAATTGTGTTCGTCACGCAAGAAAATTATAAATTTTAGTAATTAATATGGAATGTTTAAATAATTTTCTGTAATTAATATATTTTTTTGAATAACAATAAAACAACAATTATAGATTGACACGAAATCGTTTTTAAAATGTTGTCTTTAGCTATTTGCAGTGTTTGTTATAATTTCTGATGCACTAATTATTTATAGTACGCATTATAAGGTTATAATATTTTATACAAATCAAAATATTTTGTGTAATTCATAGATGTTATTATTTTTTATTTATTATTATTTATTTACAGCGATAAAAATTTTAAAAATAATAAGTTATAATTTTTTTTTTTGGCATTTAAAATTTTAAACCTTTAATTTTAAAAGAATTTGTTATAGCTGCAAAGATGTGTAAATAGTGAATAATAAATTGAAAAAAAAAATTAACTTCAAACGCTGATTAACAATGAAATGGACTTTTTGCTAAACTCTATTTTTTTTTTATTAAAAACGAATGGGTAATCTTGTGTTAAGTTTTTAAATCTTAGAAATGAATATCAAACTACAAAATCATTTGATAAATTTAGTTATACACCCTAAAATAATAGAACATGAAGGAATGGCAAAGAAATAAATTGGAGCTGTAAAAGAATAAAAAAATCTAATGAATATAAAATAATTATATAAGATAAAACGTCATACATTTGTACCTACGTGTGTTTGTTTGAATGGTTGGCGGGTGGGTGGAAGAGCTATCAGGATGTATGGTGGGAGAGAGTGTAGTTCCACCAATAGGATTGTCGTTCGTCCGATGCCCCCGTGGTTGTTAATATCCCTTGGCCACCGAAATTAGTATGCCGATAAATGTATAACCGGGTGACACCGCTAACACCAGACAGAAGTCCGACGAAGATCTATTAAAAAATTGCACTCGTAGTGAGTGGTTAAATTATCTCAATCATTGAATAAGGAATTTTGGTGCTTAACGATACAACAAATACTGGTTCAATCGCATGATAGATTTCAAAAGGATAAGCAGGGGATTTGTTAATGATTTAAAATAAATAATTTATCGGCGAGTAAGTACCTAACTATAATTTACATTAATTATATAAAAACAAATAACTAAAATAAGTAGGTTCTTACACATAAGTTTAATCGACACTTGTATAAGTTGTCACCCGTTATCAGTGTTGTGCACTAGCTAAATTTATATAGATAAAAACTTTAAATCTATATCTTATCTAGATACAAAATAAAATTGACATCTAATTTTCATTTAGATAAAAATTATAGCCATCTAGATAAATGTATCTAGATAATTCGCGAAATCCGTAACTAATAAGTAATAAGTCCAGGGTTGGAAGATGATATCACTTAAAATTACCTACATAATTAATACGGTCTTTAACATTACCTTAAATAGTTAAATATAGCTAAAGATATGCAATAAAAACCACAAAATATACAAAAATAACGGAAATTTACAAATTTATAATTTATTAAATCAACACCAACCAAATCGCTAAATATCTCTAAATATGCGCAAAAAAATATGTAATATCTAGGGCCGGGATTTTAATGCCCTAAACAATTTTAAAAAATGCCTTTAAAAAAATGCAAAAACGACTTAAAAAACTCAAAAAACGCACTAAAAAAATGAATTTAAATTATACTTATTATAGCTTAAAATTTAGAATAAAAATTTTAAATTATACTACAGTAATGTATTTTTTTTTGTTAATTGTACGTTATTACTTGTTTGGTTTTTTTGTGCTTCTGTTTTATTAATCATTCATTCTAAAATAATAATTTAAAAAAAAAATTTAATATTTTAACTTGTTTTTGCTATTTGTTATTAATACTAACCTAGACAAAATCGCTATTGCACCGTATAATGATCTGCTGTCTTATATTTTCAAATAAAAATGATCGTCGTTGGTCGGATAATATACTTTTGTAAGTAGAAGAACCTTTTTCGACTTCGACTGATGATACTGGATCATATTTAAAGTGCGAAATATCGTCCGTCGTTATATCTTCTGGTATATTGTTTTCATCAGGTTTTTCACCATTTATGGTTACTAATTCAGTAATACTTATCTAAGCCTAGCTATGATAAAATTGTTATCGACGATATATACCTATGTACCTTTGTATGTATGGTGTAATAATAATAATAATTCATAATAAGTATAATATAACGGTGATAATTTTCGGGGGAAAGCCTAGCTATGATGAAATATATGAATATATGATACTATAGGTATATAATTTATTATTCATACCGTTAGCTGCAGTTTGCCGAAATTTTCTTGTGAATCGCAAATGTTTTCGTTCATTTTATGAAGAAATTGTGAAAATTGCTCTATAAACCAAGAAAATGTCGTAAAAAATGAATTTAAGGTTAATTTTGTATATTACTAATATCCAACACTGCCGTCAGGTTCATAGATCATTTCACACTTAACATTAGTGTTCACTTTTTTTAATAAAATTAAATTTTTTTGCCATGCTCGTGATCTAAAAGTTGTGATCTAAAATCAGCTGAGATTCACTATACATAAATTAATGCATGGAGTATGAAAATAGTACATTGATAGGTAGTTAAATTTTTTTATCAAATTATACCAGCTGACATTTTGGTTTTTAATTTATGAGAAGTAATTATGCGTAAATATATTTTTATGCATTCAATACCTAATTCAACTCTAAAAAATAGTTATATAATTAAAATTACAGGTATATTTAATATTTATAGACTTTGTTATATGATTACAGTTTATAAAAATGAAAAGAACGAGTACTTCGATAATTATAATACGATTGTTGATTTGTACGGTGATATTCGTTCCACCGTGTTGCACGGAAAACTGGTACCTAGAACTCGATATCTCTGATGTAAACCAAGAGATTCAAAAAGTTGTTGAAATAATTGAAAACAGGTATCGTTCTGAGGATATTATATTATCAAATATTAGTCGTTTGATTATTGGAAGCCCGGTTTATGGACAAATGATCGATTCTATGCCTTCCAAAGAGGGACATTCGGGGTCTCGAAATGCTGAAATTATATATGAAGTTACACGAAGTTTGAAGAATACATATTGTCTAAGGTATATACGCATACAATAAATATCTCAATAAAAAAAAATATATTATATGTTTATTATAATAATATGCATAAATTAAATTACAATTTCAGTTACGGGCTAAGTGATATACAATGTGCCAAAGATTTAACGAAGGTGAATCTGACCGGGACAACATTGGGTGAGATGTGTATGGCCGAGTATCATAACAACAATTATTCGTGCATCGGGAAGGACTTTGACTATCGTAGTCTTGACGGGTCTTGTAACAACCTGAAACGTAAATATTTGGGAAAGGCAAACACTCCTTATAAACGTTTGCTGTTTCCAGTCTACAAAGATGGTAATATTTTATATTTTTTTTATGATGCAAAACACCCGTAGAATATATTTAGATATTGAATTTTATTTAAAACGTTAAGATATTCATAGCGCTTTTCCAACTAACACATCATTTTTTCTAAATACAAATGACGTATTTTAATTTACACTCTCGCTGATCTAATGTTGTGATTTCATTAATCGATCACTCAGGTGTTTACGAAATGCCCAATATTAACGATGAAATGCTGCCCAATCCTAGATTAGTGAGCACAAATCTTGTAAAAGACGAAGACTCTCCCGACCAAACAAAAACGATGATGATGGCGTACTGGTCGATATTCATAGGCCACGATCTCTCACACACGACAGTTTCTACAATTGGTATACACATTAAACACATAACCGTATATAAATTGATTTGATTTTAATTAATGGAAACGTATGTCATTTATCAATCCCAAAGGGAAAGAGAACAGGTTTGTAAATTGTTGTGATAAGGACAAAAGTATTCAATATTCACTGAACAAAAATATAAGATCCTGCAAGCCCATATTTATACCGGATGAAGATAGGTTTTTTAAACCGGATCCGTTTGATTACATGAACTGCATGAACTACGTGCGTTCTCGGCCAGCGGTGCGTTCTGATTGTACATTTGGACCCATGGAACAAGTAACAGTCATATTAAATAATAACATATTGATAAAATTATATATTATATTTTTATGATGATAAAAATAATAACACTTATCGAAGGTATTTTGAGAGAAAAGCTCTAATGGTGGCTTCTACAGGCAAAGTCCATATAAAAATGTACACAAAAAATCGCATATGTTAAATAAATACAAAATTGCACATTTTGTCCTTTGGAAAATTGTATTTGTTTTGTTTAAATGTAGTTGATAATAAACAAAGAAGAAACAAAATACGAAATCCGTTTACATGGGGTGGAGCAATTATTTCCAGCATCTTAGTGTTTAGAACTATCGGTCCTAATTCGTAAAAACTAAAGAAACTAATAGAATATTTAAAAATCGTAGTCACTATTAAAGACCTGTTTATGTTTCACAGATGAACCAAGCTACCCATTATTTAGACGCATCGATGATTTACGGTACGACGGAACAACAGACGTTGTCGTTGAGACAAATGTCGCTCGGTAAACTATTGGTACAAAAAAAGCGTTTTATCATACCAAGTTGGGATATCATGCCCCTGGAAACCACTGATACGAACGTTTGCCAGAACGGCCCCGGTACGTGCTTTCGGGCTGGTGACATTAGAGCAAACGCGTTACCACAACTGAATGCCGTGCACACACTGTGGGTAAGGGAACACAACCGGGTAGCCGGAGAACTGTATAAAGAAAAAATCTTCTTGACTGATGAAGAACTTTTCCAAGAGGCAAAGAAAATCGTGACGGCTTGCATACAGCACATCACGTACAACGAATGGCTGCCGGCACTGCTTGGCGTTAACTACACCAAGGAAAACGGTTTGGGACTGGGGCAACGAACCACTTACGACGAGACTGCTGACCCGACAGTTAGCAATAGTTTCGCGACCGCAATACTGCCATTCGCCAATTCCATGATCAGCGATTCGATTAGGTTCGGGCACAGCATATTATTATTGTTATTATTATAATAAATTATCGTGCATGCTGTAAGTCATTTCGTGGTGACAGTTTGTCTGTTCACTTGAAAAATCGTCAATATTGTCACCTTATTTGTTATTTCACCCCTGTGAACTTGTTAGCGGTTTTCATATTTAAATGGTGTCTTATACATTTTAGATTTTGATATTTGGATCGAGCAGTTCATAACAAATCAAAATTTTTTGAAAATTTTATTCTGTATAAAAAGTACTAAAATATAAACAACAAGAGTTACACTTAAAACCAAAATCGATATTGTCAAAAACTGATTAAAACACTATTTTTACACTATTGGATTTTCATCAGTAAATTAAGAATTAAGAATTTTAGTCCATCAATTTTTGTTATTTTTTGGTAATTCAAAACTAATAACCAGACACACTTTAGAAATTCATAAATTTTTCTTTCAATAGCTAACATGAAGAATTTGAATAGAGGTTTCCCAAACAATTGTTGAACATCTATCAAAAAGAAATAGTTCATTGAAAGTCACTATTTATGAAGACGTTATTTATAGCCATGGTACATTTTTGATTACTGTTAATTTTTTTTTTAACTATTAAATTTGATAAATCATACAAGTATTTTATGCTGACATTACGTCCCCACTCAGAAACGTTTTTCGTTTTTCATTGAATTGAAATATAACACATCCTTTACAACCAGATGCTTGACAACTAATGTACCTACAGCAAGATCAGTACACACTTGTCCACCTATTCGCTTAAAATTTAATCTATACAAGATAGTATATTTAACGTATAGATACCAATATTAATTCAATACATGATATTATTTCAATTATCATAGATCAAGATAAGCGTAAATATATTCTACATACGCATATTGACGTTTAAAAAAATTTAAATACTTAAGTAGTATTTTGATTTACGTAATTGCTTTCTACTTATAATTATTGTATATGTTTTTGTTTAGAATAACCGACACTTACTTATATCCCCCGGGACAACCTACCTTAAAGGAACATTACAACAAACCACTTATATTGGGCAGTCTTGTTACCCACGTTATAAATGATATGCTAATCGGACTAACTATGCAGGCTACACAAAAAGTCGATATGCTGTTTACACAATCGGTGAGTTTATAAAACACAATTAATATATAAACTTTGTTTTTTTACAACATTAATGTTGATAACTTCAATATTGCAGACAATATTATTTACGTCTATCTTTCTTTTTTAAATAATTTTATAGATTACAAATTACTTATATAGTATTGATCCAAATGATTCGTTTGGAATGGACATTCTCAGCTTGGATATACAACGAAGCCGCGATCACGGTATTCCAAGTTACACGCAATTTAGAAAATATTGTGGACTTACAGACATAGAAAACGTGCAAGATTTGTCTGAGATCATGGTGGAAGGTGTAAGTTTGAAAAAAATTGAAATTGTTAAATAATAATATAACCACTGAACTCATTAGTATGTTATGTTGTTTTTAGTCAGCTGATAAATTATTGAAGCTATACAAAACTTGGAATGATATAGATCTATTGGTTGGTGCATTGTTGGAGAAACACGTTGACGACGCAATGGTTGGCCCTACGATGAGGTGTATTATCAAGGAACAATTTGTAAGAACAAGAATTGCAGATAGATTTTTTTATGACGTACCAGGAGTATTTTCTGATTGTAAATATACCTAAATTGTTTTTAATGAATTACCCTAATTTTAACTAATCTATTTAAATTTAAGATCAACTGGAGAATATAAGAAAAGTGACGCTTGCCAGAGTTTTATGTGATAACGCTGATATTGAATTAATGACACTAGAAGTCTTTTCGAGACCGGCGGTATATGATCATTCAGTTCATGGTTGTATATCAACATTAATTCCAAATATGAAATTTATTGGTTGGTTTGATAAATTGGAAGACAATTTTTTTGGTATAAAATAACACTAAAAATCAATTAGACTCATTTGAATATCAATTTTTTTTTTGATAATATAGTACTGATCTGAACAAGTTTTATTTACATTTATTTACACTTTTATTCTTCACCTTCTTCTACGGACAACACAATTTAAGATGCACTGGTTTACGGGATAGTGACGTACCTAGTATGGCAGTATCCTTTACTGACTATATTTCCCCAGTCTTGCCATGTATCCCCTATACTGTGTTGTGTAAAACATATAATTTTAACCATCAGTATACATTTTATTAAGCCCTTTTTGAATATAAATTTATTTTTATCGTTCACAACAATCATATCCATCATAATTATTTAAAATAAATACTTAAAGTAGCTAAACAAAATATAACGTAATTGAAAACAGTTTAAAAGGTTTATCTCATATGAGCCGGTTTAATGATAATTTTTCCAATTCCTTATTGGGTATTTGGAGCTAATAAATAAGTAATTACGAGTTAACAATAGCAATTTATATACAGGTGTTTAAAATAGTATGGGAGCAGATTTTACTATGAAATATTAAAATTAAGGTAAAAATATGACCTGTGCAGAACTGGTTTTTAATATATATTACTATATATATATTTATATATAATGTATGTATCTGTATTACCTAGACAATTTAGATACCTCTTAAATATTTTTTTATTAACTAGAAAGCCGAGGTATGAAGGGAAAATTTAAAATTAAAATGGGAATTATTTTTTGAAATAACATTCATGTACAGTTCAATTTTTAATACATTTGATGGGTCGTTTATATTGACATTATATTCCATAATATTGAAGCTATTGACATTTTAATTTTGGTTATAATTTGTAAAATGTCAACAGTTAGTAATGACAATAGTAACGAAGGTAATATATAATTTGTATGTTATAATGATTGCTAATATTTGTTATCACAGATTATATTATTTTATAATCTATATAATACTGTCCTAATTCAATGTCCGTAACCCATAATCATTAACACTGTAGTAAGTGATAATATTATGTTCTCATCAAGCTTAAGAACAGTTGATAAGATTTTATACTTTCAGTTTATATGTACGAGTATATCAATCTATTAATTCAATATATAATATATAATTCAATATTCAATAGGGATACTAAACAAAAGTGATATAGTAGTCGCCCTTAAACGATAATATTATTCAATTGCATTAATATTGTATTAGTAACAAATTGTAATTCATTGTCCAGTTAAAAGCCAAATTGTTCTACCAACAATACGTACAGTCATACTAGGAGGAATATATAAATCACTTGGTCATAACATGCATGTATCTATAAATGGGATGTATTCATAACTTCTGATAATTCTGATCACATTTATTTGTGGTGAAATAAATACGTATCGATATTTGATGAAATTATTTAAATTGTGCGAAATATTTTAATACATTCTTATCACTTAATAATTTTGTATATTTTAATTATAAATGATTATGCCCGTGAAATTAACAATTCAATGTTTGTAAAGTTTATCTTTTTATTAAAATTATCAATATCAATATCAATATCAGTATTAATATTATATACATAACTGAAGCTTATATAGAAAAATCAAAAATTTTATATTACAGATGATTTCCCTACAATAATATTTTTACCCAACCAAGTTATAAATACTACGTCTCATAAATTATCAATACCGCAATAGACTATCTCAAAAAAAACCAAATTAAAATCATCTTAATATGCGCTTATTATAGTACACAAGACTGGAATACTGTTATAAATCCTACAAATATAAATAATTCCTGTACGTCAGCAAACAGTTTTCTAGACCTATTAATAACAAACTTATACTATTTTAGTATACTATAAGTTAGGTTTAAGGTAATATTAGTATACTATAAGTATACTATATTATCATGAAGTAATTAAGAAAATGACTAATAAGACACAAAATTAGTGTGGACAATTATTAATGAATTAATTTAAATACTTTCTTAAAGTATCTGTATTTAAAAAAAAAGATGTATAATCAAATACTTATTATGTTTACTTTGTATATTTCCTATTTTAATTTTAATCACGTATGACAAAATAAAATATAATGTGAATTGTAGGTATATTTTTTTATTGCAAACTTTAACCTCAAAATCTAAACTTCGACAAAGAAAATAGATGAGTGTTGTATAGTTACATATTGAAAGAGTAGCTTATGTTATAAATTCAATTTTTGTTAAACAAATCAAAATACTAGTACTAACCTAGCGATTACGTATTCATATAGTTAGCTAACTAGGTATAATGATATTACATTTTTTACGGGATCATAAATGTAACTTCGTGTTGCGGAAATTATGTGACCCCTCTCAACCGCCATGAAAAATTCAAAAATACACCCCTGTCTATACGATATAGACTATACCACCTAATACCTATAAGATACTATGCAGATACATAATTTAGAGTACCTTCGATGTCGGCACAGATGCGTTTATTTTGGCACTTGCGGTCATTCATATTTTTTTATCTAGGTGTACGAATTGTTTTTACAAATTACTCAAATTTGTTTCAAGAGATGTCCCTTTGCTCTCCATGTTTCCCAACCGGTCAACCACTTAAAACGTGTAGCATCCTGCTCAATAACTTATCATATACCTCGGAGTCAGTCTAGTAAAATACCTACTTGAGTAAAAGTATCAAAATACTTTTTAAGTACTAAAATACGTATTTTCAATACCTTTTAAAAAAGTACTTGGATCAATCATTTTAAATACTTAAAGTATCTGTATTTTTAAAAAAAAAATAGATACTTATATTCAAATACTTATACTTTTTAGTTTATGTAATATTTTCTATTTTGATTTTATTCACGTATAATAAAAAAAAACTATTGTGAATTTATATAATTTGAAGAATGTTGTTATATTTTTTATTGTAAACTTAAAACTATAATACTCAACCTCAAAATCTATACTTTGACAAAGAAAATAGATGAGTGTTCAGGGATGTTATTAATTCTAAGTCACTGTCTGGTGTATTATGTTGCCTTCTTTTAGTAAGTGCCTTTGAAATGTCGTAATGCAACAATACATAAAGGGTCCTTATCATGTCCCACGTGGGCACTATTTGTATGTGTGTTGCAATTATTACTGAACTGCGTACAACTTATAAATGTTTCGGTTTTCACGGTGGAGAATCAACATTTTCAAGATACCGTACAAATCGTGCCTTGTACAAAGTTTCATAACTATTAGTAAGGCGTATTACAAATTTGGGAGTTTGCAGTTCAGCGGTTTTTCTGTGAGTGCTGGCCCCAGCGCGGATTTGAGGGGGGCGTGGCGATTATCCCCCTCCCCTAGGGATTTTTACTTGAATTATAGCCGTATGATATAATGAATATGAAATTCTTCATTTTTCAATACTTTTTAAAAAAGTACTTAGATCAATTATTTTAAATACGTAAAGTATCTGTATTTTAAAAAAAAAAATAGGTCGGTACTTATATTCTACTTATATTCAAATACTTATACTTTTTGGTTTATATAATATTTTCTATTTTGATCTTATTCACGTATAATAAAATAAAAACTATTGTGAATTTATATACTTTGTTGTATGCAGGTATATTTTTTATTCTAACATATAATACTCAACCTCAAAATCTATACTTCGACAAAGAAAATAGATGAGTGTTTTATAGTTACATTGCACAACTGCATACCTACAATATATCGAGATGGACTGCAGACTATATAATTTTTCTGCGGTAGGAACAAATAATTTGTTTTATTAAATTGGTCTAAAGTATCGGTAACTATGGCTATGTGATATCATTATTAATTTATTGTTAAATTATTTAAATAAAAAATTATGATACGTTCTATCGTGTTTCGATTAAAATAAATTAAATAGGCGGAATATTGGTAAGTAGTATAAAACAATTTTTTTTCTGTGGTTAAAAAATGTGTCCGAAATTAAATTAAATATATGTTTAAAATAGTAATATAATAACTAACTAGTTAGGTTAAAAGGTTAAAATAAAATTAACTCATTAACTTATCTTTAACTCGTTAATGCCCAGCCTTGACTGCTCTACACTGGTATATATTATAATGTATAGTGTTGATATATGTAAATTAGCTACTATGATTCCTCTAGATTTGAAATATTTCACTTGAAATTTCACAGTTCTTGAAATATTTCAATGAAATTATGAAAAATATTTTTTCTTCTTTCAATCGTGTTCGGTTATAGATGTTTAGAAACAATAAATTGACTACACACTTAGAATTAAAGAAAAAACATATTAATTTTGTTGATTTATTATTTTATATTTGTATAGAACATATTATGTAGTGCTGAAAAATATTCATGGCATTATTGTGAGAGTAAAAACATTTTTTTACATGAGTTAAAATATTGTTGTACGCGGACCGTCAGCGATCCAAATGATAATGGTTTGAAATAAAATTGAAGTAAATTCCAACAATGAATTAAATAATAGTGTATTTTCAGTAATTATAAAGTGTACACAATTTGTATAATATGTGTGTGTGTATGGGGCTGATTGATATGTGAAGGTGCTCTGGGCTCATTATTTAATACTTGGATCATATACATAAGTGCAACTATGGGGGGGGGGCTGGAGAGGCTTCGCCCCCCAAAACTTGCAATAGCCCCTGCAAAATAAATAATTCATTTGTTTCCAAAAATATTAATATTTTTTTTTAAAAATTAAACAGTATTTCTTATTTTTTTTGGGTGGGGGGAGGTGGGGGGAAATGTAATTATCTAATTTGTATTTAAACCTTACAATTATTTTATATTGCCTATAGGCTATGATAAATATGGTAAATATCATTAACTGTATATGTCTGTATTTGTTTGAAGAAAACGATTTATGTCGGTTTATTGATAAGATTATTATACATAATTTTAATGAATATGCACTAAACTTAAGTATAGAAACAGTGAATTACGAAATAAAAATACCTGGAAAAAAATCCCTGAACCTAGGAAAAATAACCCCCAGACTACAATGTTACTGACAACTAGGTACATGAAATTGATTGATAAATTATTTTTTAAAAGCTAATTAGTGTAATAATTATCATATTATTAATATTTAATTACAACTATATTATACTTCTTGGTAGGTAGTATGGTATACCTACTTTTCATTAAAAAGATTAAAATATAATCATTAATAATTTTCAAAAATTAACAATAATATTATTTTGTTTTATATCATGATTTTAAGCAACATATTATGTCAATAGTCTTTTTAAAAAATTAGGTACCTAGTACCTACATTCATTGATTATTTATTTGATAATTATTTGTATCTATAAATAAAACTTGTAAAATCGACTTCTTATAATAATAATAGGTAATCATTAATATTGACATTTTGCTTATCGTCAAAATATTATTAGGAAATATAATATTTTATTTTGGGGATATATTATGATACATAATATAAAAAATATTATCATTGTTAAAGTCTGAAAATTATAATAAAAGTATTAAGAAATACCTAAGTTAATTTGTATTGAATCCCGAAACCATCGAAACCCGTGAATATGCGGATTTTGTTTGTCACAAGGTTTCAGTCGGTCTTCGTTTTGACGTACAACTTGTATTTAATAAATTATATTATACATTTAATAATACTGATTGTATTTGTTTTTGTTTTCGATTCAATAAATATTGCATTATGTTATTGTACACTTATTGTTTTGTCCTTCCTTCTGGATAATATATTTAAGTTTTGGTCAACTCTATCTATATGTAATGTGTAATATACAATATAGGTACAGAACTGTTTATTGACGGTGTTATGAATGTCTGCATGTATTGCTTTCAAGGCTGGCAAGTCAATGATTTTTTTTAACCCAGTTAAGTTAACATGCACCAATAATACAAAGTTAAAAGTTAATACACACTTTTAATTAAGTTTAAAACAAGTTAATTTTGTTTATACAACGATATCATTCTTAATTTTTTACCAACCCAAAACTAAATTATAGTACATAGTTTTTATACTTTATACAGTATTTCCATATAAGTTAGATTCGAAGGATATAAATTTTTAATTTTCAACAATTAACGGTAAATATTTTTTGACATGAAAACGAAATAAACTGAAATAGTGAAATATAATTAAATTAAAAACAAAATAAATCAACTTAACTTAGGTACTTCTTAAAATGAAAAATGAATTCGTTGATTTCACGTTAATTAAAAAACAAATGTTGTAAGTTAATGAAAAGCCAAAAGTAACTATTTAATGCCCAGCCTTGACTGCTACACATATATAGTGTTGATATATGTAAGTTAGCTACTATGATCTATGAGTACTATAATACTATGAGTATCCCATATAAGTCATTAAATATTTAATTAAACACATAACTTGGTCTAATTTACATAACTGGGGCCATAGTGGTGGGCAAATAAAGTCCAAATGGGCTGATACTACACAATGGCCATTATAATACTCCTGAACAACTCCCTACCAAACTCTTAGATGACTTGACGAATTTCACCTCCAAGTTAACTGTCGCAGAAATATCCCAAACCTAAAAACTTAATAAAATGTTCTGACATTTTGAACACAGCATTTTGTAACGTATTTAAATACTGTAAAAATGTTGAGACTCTTGCTCGAAAACCCAAGCAGTTATAACGCAGTTTAGAAATTTCTCACATATGCAAATCAGTAACACTGTAATAGTACGGGCTGTCACTCATAGGAAAACTGCTGAACTACAAATTCTCAAATCTGTAATACCTTACCAACAGTTATGAAACTTTGTACAAGGCCCGATTTGTACCGTATTTAAATATCTTGAAAATGTTGATTCTCCACCGTGAAAACAGAAGCAATTGAACGGTTCTTAAGAGAAAGGGCTTAAGTCAATTTTGTAAATTTTCAGTTCATACATAAATTCTGTGTGAAATTGCAAGCTGCGTTGAATGGTACCACAGTAGATACCACGTGAGATTTGGTTTACGAGATAAAATAAATGCGTATGGTAATAAGTCGTTATACAGAATTTTTATTTTATGAAAAAAGGCCGAAGTCACTATTTATAAATTATTTTAATGGCAAAGGGCGTAAATCTTATAAAATTACATGCAATACCGTCTTAAGTCGTGATGCAAAAGGGCATGAGTCTTGTAAAATTACATGTACTAGGTCTTAAGTCATTATAATTTGAAGAAAATAAATAAAAACTAAAATATATTTAATAGTAAAATAACAAAACACTTATTAAACATGATTATGAATACAAAATTTAAAAACATTAAAAATGTACAAAGTTATAATGTTTTTTGTGTTTCCTGAAAAGTATCAATGTTTGAATTAAGCCCTTTCTCTTTTCCAATTATAATTGTAACGCAGTTCAGTAATAATTGCAACACACATACAAATAGTGCCTATGCGTGACATGATAAGGACCCTGTATATTTTGTCGCAATTTTATTGCTCACAAATACGTCATAAAAATGATTGAGCAAATATTTTTTAAACATTATGATTAGTGTAACTATCACATTAATAATATTTAATTCCCAATATATACTTATAGTATAGGTATAAACTGTATTATAATAATATCATTGAAAAAATTAAAAATCAAGTATATATTTAAGAAAAATTAAATTAAAAAACAAATCTATGTTCAAATTAACTTAGGTATTTCTTAATACTTTTATTATAATTTTCAGACTTTAACAATGATAATATTTTTTATATTATGTATCATAATATATCCCCAAAATAAAATATTATATTTCCTAATAATATTTTGACGATAAGCAAAATGTCAATATTAATGATTACCTATTATTATTATAAGAAGTCGATTTTACAAGTTTTATTTATAGATACAAATAATTATCAAATAAATAATCAATGAATGTAGGTACTACCCACACAACATACAAATATTTATTTTGTGTACAATAAATATTTGATAAAAAATCTTGATGAATAATAAATATTTAATTTTCATTGATTTAAAATTTTTAAATATTTTATCAATATTTAATAAACTACGTTTGAACCATTTGGAGTTTTGCGATCAATATTTCTAAACAAATATTTAATTGTTATTATCGACTAATGTTCATTAAAAATAAAAAATTATACAATTAAAAAAGATTTATTTATAAGCAACATTAACTATATTAAACCAAATGAATTAAAATAATAAAATAAATTTCTTGAAGCTGGAATAGATTATAATATATAATTTTAGACTATAGTATATTATAATATACTTTTCTTATTAAAATATAAAATTTTAACTATGATATATCATATATTTTATATATATTATTATTATACTACATATTATATGATCAAATATAATATAATAGGCAAACTATTAGGTAAAATAAAACAAAGGCAAACACAATACACATAATGTTTTAGAAGTGTGAAACTATTTATTTTCATAAAAATATTTGTATATATCTAAGTATTACTGTATTACTATTATATATATTAGTACATAATTATATGAATAGGTAAAAAAAAGTAAATATTATGTCATATGAATTTAAATTGTATAAAACAAAATATTTTGAAATTTAATCAAAGCAAGAAAAATTTATTTAGTGAGAATTGTATTACATATTGTACATTATCAAAACAAAAAAAAATTTAAATATTAAAATATTAAAAAAAGCAATTTAAGCAGAGAAATTCTTATCAGAAATTCTTTTTAAATTAAATGGGGCTTGAGCAAGTACATATTTGATGATTTCCTCCATTTCATTTTGAGATGAATTTTGAAATTTATTTTGCTTCTTGACAGCATCTAAAAAATATTTACAATAAATAATTATGGGTAGCAAAAATATTT
>NC_042493.1:30656268-30672380 GCF_005508785.2 Acyrthosiphon pisum
AAAATTAAATAATTCATTTGTTTCCCAAAAAATATTAATATTTTTTTTTAAAAATTAAACAGTATTTCTTATTTTTTTTGGGTGGGGGGGAGGTGGGGGGAAATGTAATTATCTAATTTGTATTTAAACCTTACAATTATTTTATATTGCCCTATAGGCTATGATAAATATGGTAAATATCATTAACTGTATATGTCTGTATTTGTTTGAAGAAAACGATTTATGTCGGTTTATTGATAAGATTATTATACATAATTTTAATGAATATGCACTAAACTTAAGTATAGAAACAGTGAATTACGAAATAAAAATACCTGGAAAAAAATCCCTGAACCTAGGAAAAATAACCCCCAGACTACAATGTTACTGACAACTAGGTACATGAAATTGATTGATAAATTATTTTTTAAAAGCTAATTAGTGTAATAATTATCATATTATTAATATTTAATTACAACTATATTATACTTCTTGGTAGGTAGTATGGTATACCTACTTTTCATTAAAAAGATTAAAATATAATCATTAATAATTTTCAAAAATTAACAATAATATTATTTTGTTTTATATCATGATTTTAAGCAACATATTATGTCAATAGTCTTTTTAAAAAATTAGGTACCTACCCACACAACATTTGTCAATCAACACAATTGTATAAATATTGAATTTGAATTGGATTTAAGATATTTAATTTTAAAAGTTAGTTAATTATTGATAACATATTTTATTTTTTACGCTGTAACCAAAATATTGTATGATTATGAATAAATATTGGCTTAACAATATTTAATTTTTAAAGATGATTAAAAATTGAATAAATCTTAAAACTCATCATTTATTCAATCTTTTTTATTAATGTTCTATCTTTATTTTCTATTCATTGAATAAAATATATTTTATTTCCAATCGTAATTGGAAATTAAATGTATCTTATAATGTAACATTAAATAACTTAACTTTATTAATATTTATTTTTTGTTAATAATCATAATTTATTCAATATTTACAATTATTATTCTATTTTTATTTTTTATTCATCGAATAAAATATATATTATTTTCAATGCGAATCACAAATTAAATGCAACTTAAATTGTAACCTGAAATAATTTCTTAAAAAAATATGCATTTATAATCTTTAAAAAGTATATATTATAATTTATAATTTTATTCTAATCTTCACATATATAATAATAACATATAATAATTTAATAGCGATTATAATATATATAATTATGCTTAGCAGTCGAAAATAAAATAATAGATGTTCATAATATAGTAAAATCAATAAACGCATGCAATATGCATTCAATAATGAGTATTTCACTACAATTATTGGTACACGCGGGCATTAATCTAAGAAATGTATTAAATCAGATCATATAATATGATTATATTATGGTTATAATATATATAATATGGAAGACCGCGGCTTTGATATATTTTTTACTAAATCACTGTTCATAAAAATGAATAGTTCTCATATGTTATAATGAAAAACTATTAAAACATATGAAACTGCAGTTAGATCTTAAAAATTATCAGTAAAACTATTAAAAAATATATCACTGTTTATAATACCTATATATATTATATAGATCCACTAATTATTATATATATATATATATATATATATATATATATATATATAACATTATAACAATAATAACACTACAATAGTTTAAAAGAAGCATAATAATATTTCCATCACAGTTATTAAAACATAATATATATAATAATATGTTATAGTTATATAGGTATATTATATGAACAATTGAAATTAAATTACAAACTTAGAGCGAACATATATTATTTATATTTGTAATTTTGTTTATAATTTTATATTTGACACAAATTATATAAATTGCAATTGAAAAACATAAAGTTGCTGTAATAGTTTGGTGGATATATATTTTGAACTTAAATATAATATTTATACACGTTATAATTAATAGGTACTATTAAAATTGAATTATACCCTTTTACCCGACCATCATTAATATGTATATTATCATTATAATTTATATTATGTATGTTTATGTTAACAAATATATGTACGTCCGCCTCAAAGTGCATAGAATGTGAAGACGTGGCGAATGTATAGCAAATATAGAATTATTCATCAATGAGTATTAATATAATTCACCTAAAAATAATGGTACCTATAATAAGTTATTTTAATTAACTTATTCAAGAAGTCATAATGCACGCTGCATACACGATAGACCTATTATAATAAACTATAATGGCATCGCATAGACGGGAGAAATCACCAGACGGGATTGTTGAGACTTTGAGAGAGAAAAGAGAGGTTTTGGTCGTTACTGTGTCCCGAAACATTATTTATTATATAACCCAAAATATGCTTTTCTCTCTTATGCATCCAATGCTCATAATATGTTATGTCTTCTCTCTCTGTTATGTTGTCTGGATTTACCATGGCAGGGCGTTGCGGGAAGCACTGTCCGTTAGTTAATAGTTGTTTGTCTATGATAATACTTTGTAATCTACTGATAAGACTCAGTAATACTAATAACTATTATTTCGAAAAATATCCTTAATGTGGCTCAAGAACGTGGTCTGTAGACGACTGTAGTCTGTCTCTACTCACTACAATAATTTACAAAATTGTTACGCCCTACGGAATTGAAAATCGTAAACAATTAAAACTGTCATTTCGTATAATAATAGCTAAATACCCAGTGCTTATTTATTATGTTATTAATTTCTTATTATTATATTATTATTGTTACCGAGTAAAATCGCTGATAAAATTAATATTATTATAACCTTTATCTGTGTGTAAAACATGGTAAAACCAATGTTATTCTATATTATGTCTAAACATGCGAAAGTCGTTGTTACAAAGTGAAGTGCGGGGTGCGCGTATTAATGCATAGTTGCGTATTTTCTTTTTAGTTATTACTTATTATTCCATGTCTTACACTATTTTCAACTTTGTCATAATAACTGTTAAACTGTCGTCTGTCTGTATTATTGTATTATACGACGAGAACGGTTTACACCGCCATTACGGTTCAGTTTTTCTCATTTATTTTGTCGTGCTTTTTTGTCCATTGGGATTGAGTTAACGAAGTTCACTTGGCATGCTTTTAAGTTTTCCGTATCAAAAGGCCTAATAGTTATTATTAATCTTCAAATATTTTGGTAAGTGAAACAATATAAATTATACGTAATATTATATATTATGAATATAGCCGGTATAGGAACTAACACTAAACAATTTTATGAATCTTCTTCTTTTTTTTTTTTTTTAAGCTTGACGTGGAATTGCCAATTTTGCTGCTGAATGCTGATACTGCTACGACTGTCAAATGTACGCGTTGGTACATGAACTGGGTTCACACGGCCTCTTCAGTTCAGATTTAAAGCATTTTTTTGTTCATTGAGTTAACAATCAGTATAATATTATTAATCTTCAAATATTGTGGTAAGTGAAACAAAAAAAATTATACACAATATTAATATTATGTATGCGAATATAGCCGAATAATAGGCACTAACCCTAAACAATTTTATGAATCTTCTTTTTCTTTTCTTTTTAAGCTTGACGAGGAATTGCCAATTTTGCTACTGATACTGCTACGACTGTCAACTGTACGCGTTAGTACATGAACTGGGTTCACGCCGCCTCTACAGTTCAGATTTAAAGCATTTTTTTGTCCATTGAGTTAACTAAGTCCGCGTGACATGCTTTTAAGTTTACCGGATAAAAAAGCCAGATAGTTCAACCATAGTTTCAATCTAATACAGTTTATTATTAATCTTCAAATATTGTGGTAAGTGAAACGAAAAAAATTATACATAATATTATGTATGCGAATATAGCCGAATAATAGGCACTAACCCTAAACAATTTTATGAATCTTCTTTTTCTTTTTTTTTTATTTAGCTTGACGTGGTATTGCCAATTTTGCTACTGATACTGCTACGACTGTCGACTGTACGTATTATTAACTGTATTATTATTGTCTTTGTCAGTCAGTAATTTAAGTATGTCAGTCAATAAAAATATAAGTAGGTCTACTAAACGTAGACGATTTTTGGAGGATCTGGAAATGGTTGATTATTTGTATGACAATGATAAAAATGTAGAATGTGAATTACAACCAAGTACATCATATGAAGTAGATTATAATTTAGCCAATGAAAATACAAATTTCTCAGTATCAAATGCCAATAAACCATTTTCTGACATAAAATTACCTGGTAGTCCAATCTCATGTGATGGGTTTTCAATTAATTCTTTAAATGAAGCAGATAATGAATTTGAAAATAATTTATTTTCTTCAGATTCTGATTTTGACGAGGATTTTGATACCAATAATGATCAGCTTAAAATTAGTGGTTCGTTTGATATGTTTGAGGACAAAGATTGTATTTTAAAACCATTAGCGAAATGTGCAGTGACTTATAATATCACTCTTATTTCTTTGTCTTCATTACTAAAAGTATTAAAAGGTCATAAATGTTTTAAAGATATCCCAGTTGATGCTAGAACTGTGTTAAAAACAAATAAACCTAATCAATGTAATGATATTCAAATTGTGTCACCTGGCTTATATTATCATTTTGGGGTTGCTAATGGCTTAAATTGTCTTGGTGATATGCTAGTGAATTTTGATGATGTTATTAAAATTGTAATAGGAATTGACGGATTACCCCTTACAAAAAGTTCCTCAAGTACATTTTGGCCAATTTTAGGATATGCTCGATACCCAGCTATTAATTCTTATAGTCAACATAATATATTTATAATAGGGTTGTACTGGGGAAGAGAAAAACCTCAATCTTGTAATGATTATTTAAAATATTTGGTGTCTGAACTTAAAGATTTGTATACAAATGGCATGCAAACAAAGTTTGGTAAAAAAATTGTGATAGTTGATACTTTTTGTTGTGACTGCCCTGCTAAGAGTTTCATTTTATCAGTAAAAGGTCACGCTGGATATTCATCCTGTATAAGATGTAGAATAGAAGGAGAACGTATAAACAATACAACATGTTTTTTGGGAACCAACTTTTCTAAAAGAACTCATTCAGATTTCTTAAATCGTGTGGATGATGATCACCATATCACTTCTACTGTTTCTATACTTACAGAAATACCAGGTATAAATATAGTTGAAGATTTTAGTCTTGACTATATGCATTTGGTATGTTTAGGGGTTATGAAAAAAATGCTATTACTCTGGTTAGGTGTATCAAAAAATGCTCCTGTCAATGTCCGTATTCCAAGTCGAAGTGTAAACAGTATTTCAAATCATTTATTGTTATTAAATACGTTTGTACCTAGTGATTTTTCAAGAAAATGTAGAGGGTTAAATGAAATTTGTCGGTTTAAAGCAACTGAGTTTAGATTATTTTTATTATATACAGGACCTGTGGTCTTAAAAGATATTTTAAATAATGAATGTTATTTTCATTTTTTGTGTTTACACATCAGTTTTAGAGTTCTCTTATGTCCTAGTACCTAGTTCTGAAAAGTTAGTGAATTTCAGTGAAAAACTAATTAAATATTTTGTTGAAAATTTTAGTGAAATATATGGTCCTCAGTTTATTTCTCATAATGTGCATGGATTATTGCACATAGTTGATGATTATAGAAAATTTAAATCGCTTGAAGAGTGTTCATGTTTTCCTTTCGAGAATTACATGAAAGTTTTAAAAAAAATGGTCCGGAAGCATGAAAAACCACTTGAACAAGTTATTAACCGCTACCACGAATCTTTATTATTTAACCAACCAATTGTTTTGAAATCTCAAAAAAAAATTATTTATAAAAAACCTTACAGTTATGGACCTTCAGTATTTGAGCACTTAACCGTTCCACATTTCCAGATAGTTTTTAAAAATAATATTAAAATAAATATTAAGTCTTCATCCGACAGCTATATTGGGTTCACAGATGAAACAGGTCTTAAAATTGTTAAGGTTTTTAATATATGTCGTGATTCTATGACAGAAAAATATGTTTTTGTAGTTAAGCATTTTGAAACTATTGGCATTTTTTTTGATAAACCCATCAGTAGTCTTAAATTAGGTATTGCTGTGGTAAAAAATTTATCAGAATTTTATTCCACCATAGACATTGAGAATACTGAATTTGTAAAATATATGATATTGTCTAGTAATAGTAATTTAAATGTTGCATACCCTATTTTACATTTATTTAATTTTTGAATTACTGACAGTTTATTGATATATATATATGTTAAATTTTAATACATTTTTATGTACCTGTTTTTTTTTTTTTATCTAAAATGTCATGAATATGTTTTTTTATTATACTTAACTTATATTAATTATTTATGTTAATCATTTATTGTAATTGTATTTAATAGTTTGTGTTTTTGGTATAGTGTAAAATAAAGATGTCCCAATATTTGGTTGTTGAATTTCATGAAGATAATTCAATAGAAGCAGTTCCAGCTTGCTGGTTTAAAAAAAAAGAAGGCACGTGCGCATGGCCGAATACTAAAAATCCCAATGCATTAAAAAAATTTGTTGAACTAAAAAGCATTCCTAATGATGCTGAATACAGTTATCATGCGGCCAAAGTATTGAAAATATCTGGTAAAATAGTTTATTTGTGTAACATATTATAATTTAGTTAATATAGATTTATATATACTACATTATGTTGTGTTGTATATAAGTCCTTTTTAAGTTATATATATTGTAGCTGATTATTGTTAGTATGCACTACATGCATTATTACATGTATACATATCATAATATTTCAGATTCATTATATAAAGCTAGGAAAATGGTAAAAAAAGGATTAACTAACATGTACATATCATCTACCGATGATGATGTTTTATTAAAATCCAAACGAAGAACTGATAAAAAAGCAGTATCAAATGTTGTTTCACCCTCATGTCCTATATTTTCAGGTACCTGTATATCATAAAAATATAAACATATGTTATATGATCAAATCTGTATACTTAAACTATTATTTTTTAACTTAGAGTCTGATGATGATGACTGTAGTGATGAGAACATCAAAGGTGGCAAAAAAAGTACAATAAGGACATTACTAAATGGATGGTCACCATCTTCAAAAAAAGTGAAATGTATGTTACAGTAAAACTATCTAATAACAGTTTATATTATGTTTATAATTACTATTTACTTATATTATTGGTTTATTTATATTTAATTTATGAAGTGCTGAAAAGTCTACAAGCTAATAGTACTCAGTACTCTTACAAAATCTGCAGATGGTCGTTATGCTTCAAAGTCATCAATTGTGAAAAAATTATCTTTTAGTGATACATCTTTTCATGATACCTCCAAGAACAAACATATGGGTAAATGTTTTAAAATAAAATTGATATATAATTTATTAATATGAGTGGTTTAAGTATGACGGGCAGGCAAATCAAATATTGTTTCATTTATTGGGAATATATTATATATTGTTAGTGTTTTTTTTTTAAAATTAAGTGGCTGTGGCTATTCTATAATTTTTCTTGTGTAAGAATTCTAGCATGGAGGTATAGCAAAAATATCTCATTTTATATATTTATTTTTGATATAGTTGATCAGACAAATCTTGAACCTGCAGATTATCTTGATAAAAACTCAAATAATAAAGTTATTGAAACTACCAGTAATGAGATAAAATCAACTGATCTTGAAATTGGTAATTATATACTTCATGCAATTTTATTTTAACTATATATATAAACAATCAAAAAAGTTAATATTTGTAATATGATAATAGGTAATGGAAGCTCAGAAGTTATGCCGAGACACCTAGCAGAAACACCCCAATATGCAATCAATCAATTACAATCAACAAGAACCCCAGAAATTTGTAATTCTGTATCAGTTTCAAATGGTTAGTGTAATAAATAAAATAATATCAATTGTAAAACATCCATTTCATTATTACTTAACACATAGTAATAAATAATATAGCTAACCATTTATTCTAGTTAATGCATATTGTGTCAAGTATAAGATATTATAGTTATATTGAAATGGAACCTTCATATAACTATAGTTGTATTTCTTACAATCACCAAAGTTCTTTACTTGATTTTAGCTATGAATTATGGTAATATATATAATATTCCATATAAATATAGTTATAGTAAATTAAATCTTACATTTATTATTACTCTACATTTTAAATATCTATAGGGTTCTGTCAAACAAATTGCATAACTATATACTAGAATAAGCATTTTATTCTTATATTATTGTATTTAATATATTAAATTATTTATATAATTAATATTATCGTGTACGATTAAAGTTATGGTAATCTTATATATTTTATGCAATGTGTTACTATAATTATTAAATGAATTAATATTTATGAGATACTATAACAAATATAATTATACACTTAACCTGCTATATAATATATATACATGCCTACAACATTTTAGTATTTTTCAGTATTAATTCATTTTTTATCACTAATAATAAATATATTTGTATATGCAATATGATACCTAACAGTTTAAAATTATGTAAATCGATAATATTTTATTTTATTTTGTTCAGGAACTACATAATTTGAAAAAGAAGTTCTTCATAAGCTATCATTTTTAAAATTTGAATTAAAGCGAGCAGTAAATAATCAAAGAGATATGGCCCAAAGAATGGAGATAATAGAAAGTAGACTTGAAAATATTCCATCATATGACATCTCCAATTTTAACAACAATGACTCGTCTTTAATTGATAGAGATTTCAATATATCACTTGACAATTTAATTGATCTTGAAATCTTTGAAGAAAAAATTTCTGGCAGTAAAGAATTCCGTACTCAGTTGGTAAGAAATCATATAATATGCTGCTAGGTATCTGGTATTTTGAAAATGTTTCTATTATTTGTATGTGTACTAACTTTTTAGGTAAATAAACTTTCATACATCGGCGGTAAACATGTCAAGGCAATGGTCAAACGGGTGATGGGAAAATTGTTCAAAGATGAACTATTAAAAGATTTCTCATACACCGGGAAAAAAGGCAAAAAAAAATTTTGTAGCCTGGGTTGTACTTCTGTGATTTTTGGTAAGATATCATTTTTACTATTATATATATACCTATATATAGTAATATATTAATATTATTATAATCAGAAATAATGAAATGATTATTCAATTAACACTTGATAAAATATTCTTCTTATTTATATAATAATATACATATATAATATATCATTATATCATTATATATACACATTATACATTAATATTGTATTATCTTCTATACCTTTTTAAATAATGCTTAACTTTTATGGCTGTAATGTCTTACCTACTTAAGACTAATTTTGTAGTTTTATAGGGCTAAAATACACAAACATCCTAAATATTTTTGCTACCCATAATTATTTATTGTAAATATTTTTTAGATGCTGTCAAGAAGCAAAATAAATTTCAAAATTCATCTCAAAATGAAATGGAGGAAATCATCAAATATGTACTTGCTCAAGCCCCATTTAATTTAAAAAGAATTTCTGATAAGAATTTCTCTGCTTAAATTGCTTTTTTTAATATTTTAATATTTAAATTTTTTTTTGTTTTGATAATGTACAATGTAATACAATTCTCACTAAATAAATTTTTCTTGCTTTGATTAAATTTCAAAATATTTTGTTTTATACAATTTAAATTCATATGACATAATATTTACTTTTTTTTACCTATTCATATAATTATGTACTAATATATATAATGGTAATACAGTAATACTTAGATATATACAAATATTTTTATGAAAATAAATAGTTTCACACTTCTAAAACATTATGTGTATTGTGTTTGCCTTCGTTTTATTTTACCTAATATTTTGCCTATTATATTATATTTGATCATAATATGTAGTATAATAATAATATATATAAAATATATGATATTATATCATAGTTAAAATTTTATATTTTAATAAGAAAAGTATATTATAATATACTATAGTCTAAAATTATATATTATAATCTAGTCCAGCTTCAAGAAATTTATTTTATTATTTGAATTCATTTGGTTTAATATAGTTAATGTTGCTTATAAATAAATCTTTTTTAATTGTATAATTTTTTATTTTTAATGAACATTAGTCGATAATAACATTTAAATATTTGTTTAGAAATATTGATCGCAAAACTCCAAATGGTTCAAACGTAGTTTATTAAATATTGATAAAATATTTAAAAATTTTAAATCAATGAAAATTAAATATTTATTATTCATCAAGATTTTTTATCAAATATTTATTGTACACAAAATAAATATTTGAATGTTGTGTGGGAAGCTGATCCAGATGGTATTAAATTTTCAATTTGAAAATGATTTTGAACTTCTTCAAGTATAAGGTTGTATGTTTTTTTATCAATGTTTACCATTTCGGACGGAATAAATGCCCCCGACTTAAATGGCGTTTCATTATGTTCACTGAAACGTGCTTCTAATGAATTTATTATTGAGTCTAAGTACGGAATATATATAGATATTCTGTAGTAGTCAAATGGAGTACTTTCACTGTAATTAGCTCGATGAGTTTGATGATTAGCTCTTCTGGGTATATTAATATCAACAATAAACTTGTCTGCGACATTTTTTATATTGTTAAATATTTGTTGAATATTGTCACTAGAAGAATTTCTGTGATTTTTTAATGCTTTAATAAGATCATTTTTAATATAAGAATGCACCTTATGCAAATTAACAGACACAGCTTGTAATTTGGTTACAACTGGTTCCATAATAGCAGAATAAAATGAAATTAATTCTTAGCTGACTAAAAATCCTATATTAGATGTAGCACATGATAGCTAAAAAGCCCGATTTCTAGAAGCTGTATTTACATTTTTGTCAATTGCCAATGAATCCAAAACTGTCTTTATTTCCACAAAATACTTACTAAATAGTCTGACAGATTTATATTTTTCTGACCAACGTGTTTCGCAAAATAAAGGAACATTTGGAATTAATTTTCGACGTAGAATACTTTCTCTAAAAAATCGTATGATATCTTTAATAGTACTAGAAGTGTTTCTAATATCTGATATAGCATTTTGATCATTTATGACAAGGTTCAGTTTATGTGAAGCACAATGATAAAAACATGCCATTGGATACTTGTTCCGTATGATTCTTTGTACTCCATTTATTCTACCACTCATTGTTGAACATCCATCAAATCCAAGGCCGATAAGTTTTAACATATTTAATCCATATTTATTAGTAATATTAATTAAGGCATTTGCAATACCTTCAGCGCTTAGGTCTTGAACTTCAGTGAAACCTAGAAATTCTTCTCTAACTTCAAAATTTTTCATGTTAAAGTAATGAATACCTATTGATAATTGCTCTTTTCCACTTATGTCAGCAGTTTCATCAGCTAATAATGAAAATACATAAGAATCCTTAATACAAGATATTATATCACTGCGAATAACATCACCACAGATACTTATTATCTCATTCTGTATTCTATGGGATACATATTTTGTTTTAGCTGTACATGTTTCAAAATGATTCATCAAAATTGATTCACCAGAGTCTACCCGAAACTTCAGTAAATCAACAAAATTTCCTTCATTAGAACATTTTCCTCGTATAGCAATATCATGTGTTCCACAGTATATTAATGTTTTAATAATTGGTATAATTTTTTTCGATTATTTTCAATAACTCTATTGTTGGCAGAATCTATTTTTTCCAATACATTTTTTTTTTTAATGTTAATGTATCCTCAAACATTTTTGCTGATGTGGTTGACTCTTTATGGCATTGCATTTGACTATGCTTTTTTGCTTCTTCGTGTATTTTATAAAATTGAGTAAAAGGTTTAATTATAAATGCTCCAAATAGTCCTCTTTTAAGTGTAGGCTTAAACAACACACACAATTTGCATTTAACTCCTTTACATGTTGGAGAATAAACCATCCAGTCATATTTATCTAAGCACCCAACAATAAATCCTCGTTTAGCACCTGGAATCATATCATTTTTAAAATTATAATTACTAGTTGGCTTAAATGGAAATTTCAGTAATTTGTATTTTAAGTCATCTGCAATTGGGCGTACATTGATAAATGCTCCTACGTCTAAAGAATTAGGAACATAAATGTTTGAATCTGAAAAACATAATTTAATTTAATTTAAATCATATGGAAATACTCAATGTCAAACTGTAATGCTTAAATATTTTAAACTTGTTATTTTTGTGCCCTAATAATTTATTTGCCTTTACACATTTACAAAATCTTTTAGGTACCTAATACATTTTTATTGTTTTCGGCATAACTAAATACCTATATAAATTTCAAATGTTCAAATACTGGGTTTAAAATATTCAAAGACTAGATCAGACTGTTCAATTACTAGTATTTTACAGATTTTTTTCAATAAACGAATTTTGCTGAAATGTGTTTAAGAGGGAAGGCCGTAAAATTCCGGAAAATAAATTGGCGGAACGTATAAATCCCGGAAAATATTTATCCGGACCGTATATCGCCGGAATCAAAAATCATTAAACCGTATTTGTCCGGAACTTATAGTTCTGGAACGTATTAGTCCGGACCGTATGTATCCGGAATCAAATCTGTAATCATCCGGACTGTATATACCCGGAATCTAAAATTCAAAAACAATATTTTCCCGGAACGTATAGTTCCGGAACGTATTTACACGGACGGTATGTGACCGGAATGTATTTATCAGGAACGTATATTGCCGGAATCCGAAAGTTGAAAACTGTATTTTTCCGGAACAGATATTTCCGGAAGTTAAAAAATTGGAAACCATATTTCCCCGGAACGTATTTGCCCGGGAATCAAATTTCGAAAGCCGTATTTTCACGGAACATAATAGTCTATCTTAAACCCCTTAAAAACGATGGTGAAAACCTCTTAATTGAATTTAGGAAGAAATTATGTGGCCAGAACGGAATATCCCTCGAACTCCGCCTGTTGTACTATATTTCGTATCCACAATATTCATCTCGTGTCCAGTCCTGTATATTTTAGTCCGTGACAATTATTTACATATGAATTGAACATAACCTCAATTATTGTTTGCTGATATTTTAAGTGATAACCGTCTAAAACCTGAACCATAGTTACACTAATTAATAACTCGTTATCATAATTTAAAATCTTAGATTATTTGATAAAGCGAATTTTGTATGATTTTTTGGTTTTTTTATGTTTTTTGAAAGCTATCTATTTAATTACTGGAAAATGCGTTACACTGACAATTTAAATAGAATATCCGTAAAATTCTTTATCGATAAACTTTAGATTTCACCATTTCTCGTTCTCTTATGTGGGATTAATCTCATCCACAAACAGATGACCACAATAGTTCTGAATAGACTACATACCTAATATTATAATATACATAATAAATATGTTATTTTACTAATTTACTATACGTTTATACCTATTGTCCAGCGTTAGTATATTTCAAGATACGTCATATTATAGTATTATAACAAAATACATTTAATTATAATCATTTTCGAGACGTATTATATTAACTTTGATGATTGAAATTTAAAGTTCATCAATTATATAAACAATTGATCATGTTTAACACTCTCAAATAGATATATTATTGATGCGATTATATGAATAGGTAACTACTTCTAGGAAAATTACTGGCATAGAATGTTGTATGCTGCTGGCGTACTTACTAATGCGAACAAACGTATGTAAATATGTAATAGTTTTTAATGTTCAATAAATCATTTATAAGTTGTAGATGACGTTCACATATGATAATATTATACTTTAAAGTTACCAAAAGTTTCAGCTTAGGCTCTTCTGAAATGTATTCCCGACTCTGGGAGGTCCTCGACCTCCCCACAGGTGAATTTTGGAAAAAGATTAGTTTTTCTATGACATTTATGAAACTCGAGATTTGTATAGTTTAGAAGTCGGTAATCAAATTCGGCATCTTGTGTTGAGACCATAGGAGTTGTTTTTTCCGTCTTTTGGGGCTTCGAAAGTTTAAAATTTGCGTTTTTCGGGTTTTCGGCACGAACACTTAGTTTTTGGGCGCGGTGATAACAGTCGGAATGTCGGATGTTATAAGATTACTTTGCGCCATATCGATGGAGATTGAGGTCATCCGAATTTTGATTCGGGAGTTATGATTTTTCGTGTTGATTTTGTGTTTTTTGTACTTATAAAATTACGTAGTTACGTATATTTTGGATTTTGGATTTTCGTTTGATCACTATAAAACTCGAGATTCTGGTCTTTTGGTGTACGAGGATTCAAAAAGGCATTATATTCAAAGTACGTGCGACCATTATTTCGTCCATAATCGGAGTAGCAAAAAGTTTAAAAACTCATTACGTGGTTATTCGTATAACCACACGTTTCAAAATATTGTTTATACATTATTAATAGGACGCTACCCATGCATTTGTTGTCTCCGTCTTACACACTTACGATATGGCAAATTTTCGTTCACTAGTTTCAATAGTATGCTGTTATTTTTGATATTAAAGTGAATTGACCTATTATAACATTTTTAGGTAATAACATTATCTGTGCTTAAGCGTTGGATTTTATTCAATATTTTAATTTTCTAGCGAGAAATGAGCCTTTTTAATTTTTGATATTTTAAATAAACATATCTTACTTGAAAATAAAAATATTGAAAAATCGCCAACGCTTAAGCACATATAATATTCTAACACACAAGTATGAATTCATAGGCGCCGGCAGGAATTTTGTCAAGGGGGTGCATCGTGCATAGTATACGCCGATTTTTAAATAATGTATAAATAATTTTAGTTAAATACGTAGAAATATTTTTTCAAATTAAATGACGATACAAAGTTATTTTTTTTTTATTCGTCAGAAGTAATGTCAAAGTAATGCGGGATATTGGCTGCGATTAGAAAATCCGATAATGATCGACAACTCGTAAGCTTATCGCATGCGATAAAAATGACCGATTTATATATTGAATATACAGACATACAGTGTATATTATACACGTGACAACTGATATGTCCTATACATCCATCGACACTATACGATAAAATCGGAATCATTATTAGTCGACAGTCGTGTGTCCGTGTGTGTATATCTCAACGTGCTTATTATTTTAGTTCTTACGTAAAATTATTAATATATAAAAATGAGTGACATACGAAATTTTTTGCAAAAGAAACGCAAGATAGAATTAAGTCCATCAAGTATAAATGAAGGCAATCATGACATAGGTAATTTAAGTAATTTAAGTAATAATAGTTCTAATAGTAGCCAACAAAAAGAAGTGCCACAACTCCAATCAAGTATAAATGAAGGCAATCATGACATAGGTAATTTAAGTAATTTAAGTACTAATAGTTCTAATAGTAGCCAACAAAAAGAAGTGCCACAACTCCTTCATCAGTTGACTGTTGGTGCTAATAAATTAGATATTGGACTGTATTTGAATTCCTACGTTGATGACGAATTACGTTTAAAGTTATTGAAGGACCCCTGGGTTCCATCAAAAACATATGACTTCAAAAAAGATTTGACCAACGGCTCTACGAGAGTATTTCGTATAGAATGGTTTGCACTTTATCCATGGCTAAGTTACTCAGCTGTTTCTAAAGGCCCACTATGTCGCGTTTGTGTATTATTTCGACCTCGAGTACATAGAGGTGTTCAAGGAGCATTCATTGTTTCACCATGCATAAAATATCAAAAATTTAACGAGGTTTCAAAGGCTCATGAAATTAGTATTTGGCATAAAGACGCACTTAATGCGTCACAACATTTTTTAAACTCAAAAGAGAGAAAACAATTGAGTGTTCATGAGCAAATAGATTCGGCATTTAATAGAGAAATAGAAGAAAACAGGGTGAAACTTCGTTCTATCATATCGTCAATCTTATTTTGTGCAAAGCACGATCTTCCACTAAGAGGTAAAAATGACGAAGGTTCAGTTTTTACAGATTTATTACAATTCCGTGTCGAATCGGGGGATGAAGTTTTGAATAAGCATTTAAAGTCTGGAGCTAAAAATGCGTTATATATCTCACATGAAGTTCAAAATGAACTAATTTAAAACTTGTGCTAATGTACTTTCGACAAAACATTATTGAAGATGTGAA
>NC_042493.1:30674091-30675071 GCF_005508785.2 Acyrthosiphon pisum
ACCCCCTTGCACCCCCCTCACGGCGCCCATGAGTATGATAATAGGTTAATTCACTCTAATATTAAAATTAACAACACGCTATTGAAACTAGTGAACGGAAATTTGCTATGTCATGCGTGTGTAAGACGGAGACAACAAATGCATGGGTAGCGTCCTCTTAATTACTGTAAATACTGTAGTGGTTACTTAATTGTATTTAATTAAGTATACTTCTACGTTTTACATCCTGCAAAATAGTTAAACATAATATGTTGACTAAGTATTTAACATTACAATTGATCTTATTTGTCATCATAGGTATTTGTAATATTATAAAATGGCATTTTACTTAGTTTCCATATTATATCAGGTCTTTTTAAGATTTAATCATTACTAAATTTTTTTTTTTTAACTTAACTTTTTTTTTATACGGAGTTATAACGAAGTGTTTTTGGTGTGATATCAGCTATTTTGTCATGAAATAAGTCGAGATTTTATTTGACTGTATACAATAACAATGATAATTCATATATATATATGCATCGTTGGCCTCCTGTTATATATTTTTTTCTATTTTAATTTTTTTTTTCTAAAATTATAATATTAACATTGTATCGTTACATCTAACCCATATTTCATTATTGTGTTTAATAATTGATGTGTAATGGGTTTGAGACTTGAGTCATAGACTCATAGATGGACCATGGTGGCAAATCACAGAATTAAGTTAAGAGCATGTGATTTGTCATCGACCTTAATTGTTGCCACGGGTAATGAATTAATCACCAGATTGTTTATTTTATTATTATTGTATTATTATTTAATTTTATTATTGTTCAAAGTTTTCAGCATAATAATATAATACCGTCGCGCTGGATCACGAATTCACTAAACGTATGGACTCAGTGGCGCCGAACTAATTTTTTTTAGGTGTGGCAATTTACATTAATTTATACCCACCCACCTACCTATATGCGGTATGAAACCTAAGCCGTGGGGGG
>NC_042493.1:30675121-30686628 GCF_005508785.2 Acyrthosiphon pisum
CAAGTATATCATCGAACAATAGCTCATATGAAGATTTAATTAGACGTCATCAACATCTGATGGAACTGGACCACAATCCAGTATTTATTCCAGATGCTCAGCGCAACGAGAGGGAACCGAACGAGTTCAGATATGCTCCCATGATAAGTTTATGTTTTAAAAGAATAAAATAAATATATAATAAAAATAATTATTTAGACCCAATCTGGAGATAGCGGATACTCATCTCATCAGGACTCGCCCCCGATAAATAATTGGCAACGAGTTTTTTCGAGTCAAATTCGTGTACCGTCACGAAATACGCCACCGCCGCCGCAAGATGATTTATTGTCACCACGTGATGCTTCATACAATGTAATAGTATCTCCAGATTTATTACCTGAACTTGAGGCTTTAAACGATGTATTTTCATCTATAGATTAGCCGAATATGTTAATTCCTTATGCCTCTAGAAGATTGCAACAACCATCACCGACTTACGATGAAATACAGTTTGTACCGCTTCAGGAACATGAGAATTTAAAGTTTGCTGAATTATTATTAAACACTACGCAGCATTCAGATCAGCCATCAGTCGAAATGGATTGGAGTGATGATGGAAATAACGAGCTACTCTATAAACATATGAACAAGTACGAGGCGTGGGGTAGTGATTATGATGAAATTAATGAGTTACTTTTAAAAAAATATAAATAATATTTTTTATCAACATACATACTTGAATTATTTTAAAAATAAATAATATTTTTTTTTTAACATACATACTTGAATTATTATTTTAAACTCTGTATATAAATATTTTAAACTCTCTGTATATTTTAGGAAGACCAATGTCTATTGTTAAAGGTGAAGGGAGTAAACACGGTGGGTGGTTTTCACTTTGTATAGGTACATAAAAAAATCTTTTACATATATGCCGGTAGCCGTTGGTCAAAGAAAATGCAAGATTCCACGGCAGGTGGACGTCCGTATACCTCCTTAGAAAAAGACCCCCTTCTTAGGATCATATTCCTGGGTTTTAAATTTGTGTACAAATGCAGACGTGCGTGTGAAGTTGGCCCCCCGACATTGTCTGATAGACTCCGGACCAATTCCAATATTTTGTAACTCATTTGTAACTATTTGTAACACACTTTACAAAATTTGTAACTCTTTCCGTTGCGTGCTATCAACATTTTTTTTATGGGGGGCCAACTTCACGTAGCCCCCCGACTTTGTCTTATCCACTCCGGACCAACGCCATTCGTTTGTAAATCATTTGTAACTATTTGTAACGCACTTTTCAGAATTTGTAACTCCTTATTTCGGGCTCTATGAAAGTTTTCCCGATGAAGGGCCAGCCCCCCGACTTTGTCTTATCCACTCCGGACCAACGCCATTCGTTTGTAAATCATTTGTAACTATTTGTAACACACTTTTCAGAATTTGTAACACCTTATTTCGGGCGCTATGAAAGTTTTCCCGATGGGGGGCCAGCCCCCCGACTTTGTCTTATCCACTCCGGACCAACGCCATTCGTTTGTAACTCATTTGTAACTATTTGTAACACACTTTTCAGAATTTGTAACTCCTTATTTCGGGCGTTATAAAAATGTTATATTGGGGGAACTTCACGTAGCCCACCAGCGTCTATGAAGGTGCCTTCCATATGTTTCATGTAGTACACTTCAAAATAAATATTGAAATCCCTCACTCTGGAGGTTTTTAAAAATTGTGACCATTTTAATTTTAGATTCTGAGTGGAACGATGAATGTATTGATTTTACAATGATGTGTGTTTTTTTTTTAGATTCTGAGTGGAACGATGAATGTATTGATTTTACAATGTGTGTTTTTTTTTTATTTTTTTTTGTGTCTGTCATCACCTTTTAGGACAGTAAAACTGCTTCGATTTTCTTCAACAGTAACCTTTATGATTGGAAAGTGAATCTAGTTGGTACTTTGGGGGGGTCAAAAGTAAAAATTTCCCAGTAGTTTTCAAAAGCGACGTGAAAAACAAAAGAAAAATTATGGAAAAACGGGAATTTTTACGCAAAATCTGTTTTCGAGAAAATCGATTTTGGTTTTTGGTGTAACTTTAAAACAAATGACCGTAGATATATAAAATTTTGACTGAATGTTTATCTTAGCATTTTCTATACACCATAACATTTTTAAAATATTTTGATTTATTTTGAGCTCTTTACGGACATTTTCATTTTCCATTTTTTTTTAGTTTTTTTTCTAAAAATATCAATAAATTTTTTTTTGTTGGATAAAAAAAGCTTGAAAATTTAATAGAAGGCTCCTAGTATATTGTTTCAAAGGCAGATGAAAAATATTAAAAATCGTTAGTCACAGTTTTTTTTTATAAGCATTTAAAGTTCAAAAAATGACAAAATATGGAAAAATCACGAAAATTTGCAAATTATTTCGAGTTATAAATATTTTAGATATTATTGTATATTTTGTATTGTGGATAAAAAATTAAGGAGATGTGAAATATAATGGGAAAACATTTTATATTTTGATTCTTGAAAGGTGTATGGTTTTGTTATTTTTTTTGATTATGAAGGTTAAGGTGTTTTGTGTTATATATTTGGATTTTAAGCTTAAATATATTTTTACGTACTGATCTATTCTGTCTTAGGGATTATAGGCGTTGGCGAGGGGTATTCGAAGTAGGTGTGGTTCCTGTCGTTGAGCTGAAAGTGGCTGGTGTTGTTGTGGTTGTGATCCATGCAATTGAGCTTGGAATGGCGGATGTTGTTGTGGTTGAGATAGTGGGTGTTAGTTGTTGTGGTCGGAATTATTATATTTTGCGTAGATATTATGCTTGGTGTTTCTGTAGTTGAATTTGTTGTTTGGTTGGTCTAGTATTTTGTTGTATTCATAGGAAATATGAAATATATATTTATGTTTTCTGTTTTGTGTATGTGTTTCTGATAAAGTTGTCTTGTACTCTTGTCAATGCCTTATTCTTGGAATATTGAAATTTTCTTCAATAGTTTAAGAACTGTGGTATGTTTTGTTGAAATTATCGATATTGGTCTTCATTGAATCATATTTTGTCTTCGACCACACAGGCTGTTTGTTTTTTTTTTTTTTAGTTAGTGGTATAATTATTGTCTTGTTGTCACCGCGTTATTGGAATATATTTATTTTCTTCACTTGTATCAGAATTTATTGTGGTAATTTATGTTTGCATCTGGACGTACTTGTATCGTGTATATTACCGTGTAGACGGTATACATTTTATGATGGGACAGATTGTTTTCGATAATTTCAAGAGGGCAAGTGTTAGTTAGCTATCTGTTATATATGTATATAATAGTTTTCGTGGATTCCTTGCGTGTTATTGACTCCTTGGAACCTTTTGGTTGTGTTAATATGACTATTCAACATCTGGTTTTAATATTTTATAGTGCGAAAATTATCGTACGTTTTAGTGATGTTTAAGAAACTAAAATCATGGGACGGAAATATTCAAAAATATAATGTTATAAGTGTGCTAGATTTTTTACGCTGGTAAAATCGATTTGTATAATTTAAAATTTTTAGCTTTCAGGATTTTGTTGATTTAAATGCCAATATTTATACTTAATGATTATTTTGTAAAATATTTTTCTAGTGCAATATTGTTCTTGTTAGTAATTTACTTAAATTTAATGTTAATTCAATAATATAAATAATAAAATAAAATAAAGTTGAATAATATTTTTAGTATATAGGTTTAATTTGTAAGTGCAATAATTTTTAGAGTATATCATAATATACTAATATTTTCATAAAGTTTGGTTAATATTTAGCAAATTATTTATTTATTTATTTTTATTAATTAAAATTTTTTTTTTTTTTAGCTATTAATACCTATGTTTTCTAGTTTTTTTTTTGTTTTTGTAGTGACTTATATACGGCTAAAGTTAAAGAATCTAATGTAGACATGTAGTAACAAGTACTATAGTTAATTAAAAATAGGTAAATATTATATTTTATTTGGTATTGCCTATATGCTGTCACAGAGGTGATATTTTTGTTATTGTTAATTTTTACAATATAAGGTATAACGTAATACATAATATACTTATATAAAATATTATTAAGTATGATATTCTGTTATGATTCATAATTAAATATAGTTCAATATGTCATGAAAAGCTTACTGTGGTGTTTAAGTAATAAAATGTATTAATTTCTAATGTGGTAATGTTTTTGGTAAAATAAAAAGGTATATTATTGTAAGATGTAATGTTATTTAATTAGCTTGTTTGATTAAGTTTTATTTAAAGGTGGAGTCTATTGTGTTTGTCAAATTGAGAATAATCAAAAAGATTTAATGATTTCATTTTTTGTTTAATATTTTAATGATATTTTGAATGTAAATATATTGTAGTCATTTATAAAGGTTTAATAAAATAGTAATTCTAGTTGTATACTTGTATGTAATTCATTTATTTAACTAAATATTATGTATATAAAGATTAGTGTCTAATGTGGTCATGAATGAATAATATAGGTAATAATGTTAATTTTTGTTTTTTGTATTATTATTTTAATTCTTATAATTATATTTAAGTGTAAGTAGGTATAGACTAATAATTAATAAAGGTTTGGAAAAGTAGTAATTCTAGTTGTATATATAGGTATATAATATATAGTTTGCTTATTTAATTGAGTATTATGAATTAGGATATTTTTGTAATGATTTATAATTAAAGATATTTGTTATATTTTACGATATATTGGTTTGGTTATAATCTTTTGCTAATTTGATGTTTAGATATAAAGTAACCATTTAAAATGATTGGTTTTTATGTAATGTTTTATGGTTTGGCATATTATTTGTACGATTATCTGTGTTTTAAATTTAAATTTGAATTTGTATTTTGGTTCTTTTGAATAATATGGTTTAGTTTGTGTTTGACAAGGTTCTAATGTTTCTGTTTTTAAATGTAGTATTTTAGTAGAGTATACAACTCTAGACGGTCTTAAATTATTATCATGTTGTTTAAATTTTGTATTATTAAAATTTTCTCTTAAAGTTACATAATTATATAGTTTTTCATTTTTAAACTTAGTTATTATGTTTATGATAAGATAGATATAATATAACATAATATAATATATATCGACATACGCAACGAATAAGGCAGTAACTCAAAAAAATCGAAAATTGAGTTACTGCTATGGCGTTATAGACATTTTTTCGCTCTATCTCCTACGAAAACGGCAGTAACTGTATCACGATTGTGAACAGAGTAAAACAGGATCTAAAAATAGTTGGAAATAGTGAATCCCAAGAAAAAAGAAGGAACTTGAGTTACGTCATCATAAAATACATTTTACCATCGAAGATTGACGTAAATTGAGTTACTTCTTTTTTCTTCGGATTGTTTTTTTCTTTCAAGGAAGTAAGTAGTACCTAACCACGTGTAAAATAATTATAATATTATAATAATTATTATTTTATAACATACTTAATATCATAACATTGTTATCACTGTTTATCTTTTTAAATGCAATAATAGTTAATACAGTCAATTTAATAATATTATTTAATGGTTGGTACTACCTACAGTACTATAATATTTTATATTTTTATTATTTATAAATAACTAAAATTAATTTCCAATTTCGTCTTGATGTTAATAGCAACAATGATAATAATATGATATTATGAATCATTATCATAATATTATAATATTATTATCATAAATTATGACTACAATAATTATTAATTAGTAGGTACGATTCATAGTTTTGTTATTGTACATTTAAGAAATTGTTTGATTTCTTTTAAATTTTATGTTCAGAGGGAAACAGTTAACAATAAATATTGCAATATGGAAGTAAGTATTATTTAATATTTTATAATATATTTAAATTTTTGAAGCATAGTAGCATATAATTTATATTAGTTTATATTATTATTATAAATTATAACTTACATTCATCAGATTTCAGAAAGTCATCAGCTATACAACCATGACATTGATGCAATATCTTTAGGAACCAGCAGTATTTGTAGTTATTATTCGTACGGACAAATTAGTAGTGACGAAAATGTTGAGTTTGAAGACAATGATTTTGATGACAGTGACAAAGATCCTGACTATTTACCAGAAAGTAATAATGTTGGAGATCAGAGTACAAATTTGGCTGAGGTAATAAATTATAATTAAAAATATTGATCACCTATACTTTAATGTTATTTAAAGCATTATTATAGAAGCATAAATTAGTAAAATATATAGTATTTTTAATTATTTTCACATACAATTATTTCATCATTACATTTATGTCCATACCTAATCATTAAATTTTTATTTTTACTAGTCTTCCTAGTTTTTACTAGTTAAATAAAATATAAAAGATACATTTTGATTAACTATTATTTAAATTAGGTAAATTATGTTAATTTGAACATATTTTAATTTAACTACTCATTGTTGGATATTTTTTAATGTAATATTTAATTTAAATAAATATTTAGTGCCTCTTTGTATAATTAACATAAAATGTTATTTTATTTTGAATATAGTGTGAAGAAACACCTCAGCAAAATTCAAAAAAAAGAAAAATTTCACCAAAAGAAAAATTAACTAGGAAGCGTACTCGGCAGGCTGATGAATGGATTGACAACAAGACCAAAAAATGTTTAAACTCTGGTATAGAACATTTAAATAGGAATGGTAAATTCATTTCAGGGAAAAAAATTAAACCACCTTGCTCATTAAAATGCCGTTTAAAATGTAGTGATAAAATTAATGAAGAAATCCGTGTAAAGATATTTGAGGCTTACTGGAATCTTGGGGATCATACTAGACAGTGGGATTTTATTGGAAAACATGTCAAAATAATCCCAAAAAAACAAATTACAGCTACTGAAAATAGTGAACGGAGAAAATATTCCAGGAAATATTATTTGAATATTGAAACTGACACTGAAATTCAAGTATGTCTAACTATGTTCCTCAATACATTGTCAATTTCTGACAAAGTTGTTCATACAGTTTCTAAGAAGCCTGAAAATTCTGTGACAATTTTACCTGATAACAGAGGAAGACATACAACCAGACCAAACAAAATTCCAGATGAGTTAAAAAATAATGTCCGTGAACATATAAACAGTTTTCCAGTAATAGAATCACATTATAACAGAGAAAATACAAAAAAACAATATTTAGAAAGTACTTTAACTATATCAAAGATGCACAGGTTGTTTCAAGAATGGATTTCTATGAAGGATGTGAGTATTAAAACAAAAAATACAACACTACGTCAGTATACGGATATATTATTTAATGAATATAATTATAGTTTTCATAAGCCAAAGAAAGATTTATGTGATATTTGTGAAAGGTACAGGATGCTCAGTACTGAAGAAAAAGAGGCAGAAAAAGATTTGTATAATGAACATATTGAAAATAAAACTATAGCTAGAGAAAAAAAGAATTTTGACAAAGTAAGAAGTGAAAATGACAAAGAATTTTGTGTTGCAGTTTTTGATCTTGAAAAAGTTCTCATCACACCCCAGGGTGATGTTAGTAGTTTTTACTATAAGCGTAAATTTGCTACGTACAATTTCACCATCTTTGATATTGGAAAGAAACATGGATACTGTTTTGTGTGGCATCAGTCAGAGGGTAATAGAGGTTCAAACGAAATTGCAACTTGTCTATATAAGTTTTTAAAAATGATCAAAGATCAAGGTATTAAGGAAGTTGTATTCTATTCAGATAACTGTGGTGGGCAGAACCGTAACCGTTATGTTTATTCTATGTGGGAGTATGCCTCACACACTTTAAAACTTAAAATAACTCATCGTTTCTTAGAACGTGGTCACACATAAAATGAGGGTGATTCAATGCATGCTGTGATTGAAAATGCCAAAAGAGGTAAAATAATTTACATGCCTGATCAATGGGTCACATTAATTCGATGTGCTAAAGTAAAAGGTGAACCTTATACTGTTTTTGAAGTGTCTTACAATGATTTCTTGGATTTTAAACCACTAGTTGAGAATAAAATATTGAACTGGAAAAATTCTGATGAAAAAACATTAATCAAGTGGAATAATATAAAAGAAGTGTCTGTTAATTATGAATATCCTTATGTAATTCAGATAAAGTACAATTTAAGTTCAACAGATTCCATACAGATTAATATTATAAAAAAAAGACAAAGAGGCCGATATGACAAACGCATAATTCCCATAAGAGCATATAAAGAACAGCTGTGTATAGAAGAAGCAAAAATCCAAGACCTTTTATCTCTATGTAAAAAGGGTCTTATACCTAAAACTTATCACTCATTTTATGAAAATCTCAAATCAAAAAAAATGACTTAAATAATATTATTAAAGTTCCATATTCTTATTAATTACTACTACATTTTGTATTTTAAATGATGAAAAAGGTTTTATTTTTTTTTTTTCAAAATAAGAAGGGATCTATTGGTATTGTTAATGATAATACAATATAATAATATTTTTAATTATCATTCATTTTACTATTATAATATTATTATTATTTTATATTATTTTCAAGGTTGAAAAAGGTATTTTTTATTTTGTTTTATATTAATTAAGAAGAAGTTGCCTACTAAAAAAGTTACTAAAAAGTACTAAAAAGATATTTTGTATTTTGTTTTATATTAATAAAGAAGAAGTTACTGCTTTATATTGGTCATATTTTATCCCCGAAAATGGTGGTAACTTGATTTAACTCCTTTTGTGAAAGGAAGTAACTCAAAGAAAACCCAGGGAAATCCAAACTTTAATGAAATTGATATCAGGCCATATTTAGTGATAAACAAATGAAATGTTGAGTAAGTTTCAATAAAATCCAAATAATATAAGAATAAGAATTGTAATTCAAACTTTAATTTGCTTCTACTGAAAAGTAGCGAAAATTGAGTTACTGCCTTATTCGTTGCGTATGTCGATATCTATTGTTGCGGTGGGGACTGCCCCGCAATTTATCTTTGAAATAATGAAAATTCTTGTCTATGCCACTGATACAATATAATGTTGTTGTTTTAATATTATTCAGTAACCAAAAAGTCTCTATGAATATAATATTTTATTAAAATATATAGTTATTTGCTTCACTATCATAATAATTTATAATTTATGGAAGTACTATAACCTATTTATATTATAATATATAATGATAAATTGTTGCGCCATACCTACTATTCCTTGGCTTTGTATATTACTGACAATTACGAATAACTAATAAATAAATAATAATATGTTACTTACTCTTTACACTTTAGATTCGAGCAATGATATTCATATTCATGTCGAACATTAACGTTTTGGCTGTATAATATATTATTATAGTATATATCTTTATTCGATTCTGAATGGAGAGATGTATGTATTGATTATTACTATGATGTGTGTGTTTTTTAGTGTCTGTAAACATTTTTTTAAATAGAAATAATGTTTCCTATTCTTATCTAGAGCTATTTATATATATTTAAAAAATTTAAATTTTAAATTTTTTTAGTTGGGTATTTTTTCTGTAAAATATAGGTATCACCAAGAAATCTAAAAAATGTATAAACACAATTTTTTTTAAAGACATTTTAGTCAAATTTGGACAAAATTAGATATTTCAACGAAGAAATACGATTTTAGTTACTTTGTTACTAATTTAAAAATATATTTTGTGGGTACTTGAAACTTTTAAACTAAGTCTATTATTTTATTCTATATACACAATACACGTATTTTAAATGCAATTTTTCGGGCAAAAATGTATCCATCCTGCTGTATTACTATTGTCTAATTGTAAAATAAATTAATTTAATAGCAATATAATTACATAAATTATACTTAATAATATTATAAGGTGACAAACCGTCTTCGATCAAGTTGTTTTTCGTATCCAATTATTTTATATTTTATTGATATTTATTAACGCGTACATTACAGTGACCCACCGCCCACTCAATACCTACATACTATATATTATAATCAAGTGTTAAATCCATACTCGGAATTTGTTGTATAATATAGTTATGGGTGACATCAGTCATTGCAGCTAAGCTTCAAAACAATAATGTAGATAATTATATAAATAGGTAGGTATATTCGATTATCAAATCAAAAACCCATTAGCCAGCTTGCTGCCCGATAGCATTTTCTATATAAAATGTTCCCGTTTTAGAACATGGAACTGCTGAAGCACAAGCATCTATTATTTATTATTATACTTTATTAATACCTATACAAATTACAAAGACATTTTGACATTGGAGAAAATAATAATTCTCTGTAAAATCAATTTTGTTCCTCCTTCCAATGTTTAAAAACCAATAAGAAATATGTACCTGTTCAGATCTATTCCAAATTTGTTTTTCGGCAGCTTGTTTAGTAAGTACCGAATGAAGATGATTCTTGGTTTATATACGTTCTCAACATCTTCAACTCATGCATTGCTGTATCACAATGTTGCTTTAATCGATCATAATCACGTCCACAGTTACTATTAGCATCTGGATTCCGATCATTACTTCGATCTGAATAACTTCGAATAAGCATATCTATCATAGTACATAAAAATAAAATCATTATAGGTAGTCTCACATGCCCGTAACTATTTTTTACAAACCAGTATTTTTAGAATTTTCAATTGTACTGGTTGACGACATCTTAATAGTACAAAATCGTCACAATCGTTTTTATCGTTTTAGCTTTGACAATATTTCACGTTAATTATTGTGTTATGATTTAATAACATATCACATATGTAACAGGATGTGCTGAATTTTTCCTTGACTAATAGTCTTCTTAGTCTATCTATCTATCTATCTATCAGTCTAATACTATAAAATGAAGAACAGCTATCTACAGGCCACCTGTGGAACAAAAAACGCCGATTATAGCACTACCCGTGGCATAAAAAATTAAGTACCGCTCCGTTTCTACAGTCCGCCCGGACGCATATTAACATTCCGCACATCAAATAAAACCCATAGGAAAATACGGCATTCTCATTGGTCCGAATTAATAACATATATATACAGGGACGGATTGGGCCATAGGGAAATCGGGAAATTCCCGATGGGCCGCGTACTAAATAGTAAATAGTAGGTAGACGTAAATATAATCTATTAATTAATAAATATTACCTACAATTGATTATGGATTATTCATTCAATGAATGATATTACGTAATAACAGTCTATAATATTATAACGTAAAACGTTGTAAATTGTAATAATACAAGTATACAAAGTCTACAACAGAAACTGAATAATAATATTAATTATTAATAATTATTAATTATTATTATTCATAATTATCATAAGTAATAACAATAACTGTAAACAAAAAATCAACTTCCGTGGAAAGTAAAATCTATAAATAATTGTTTATTCGGGTTGTCATCGATCAGATGGGCCGGCAGGTTGCGGGTAATGACGACGAATTTTGACGATACCTGCAGTCGGATGTGGGTCGTGAATATGAATACCTAACAAGAATATTTTTATTTGAAATTTATATTATTTATACT
>NC_042493.1:30686678-30704427 GCF_005508785.2 Acyrthosiphon pisum
TAATAAATAAATCATAAATAAATAAATAAATAAATCACAAGTATTTATCAACATTTCAATATAGCGTTTGGTTGTCATATTTTTGAATTTTTATTTTATACTTAAATCACCATACCGCACCGCTTTACAAAAATATAAATTTTAAGATTTTTAATATTTAAGAAACTAAACTTTATATTGAAATTCTGATACTTTTATCATCTTAAACACATAAAATCACTCATTTATCTATTTATTTATTAATTAAATTATTTATATTTTTTATTCATTATGACGTGAACAATAATTAACATTTAGAAAAAAATTATAGAACATTTTTTTAATTAAAATTTTAATTCATATTTCCTTTAAATCTTAATTTACATTGAACTTTTATTTTAAATTACATTAATTGTATTTCGTATATTTTTCTGTTTGATAATGCATGTAAACATAACTATGGAAGTAAGCATAGTAACTTGGGCGTATTGTTCTTTAAAAGTATTAGGATTTAGGAATAATACTGAAGTGAGCCAAACTTATGACGAAGTGACTTGTAGTGAATTACTTAATTAGTAAGGTATAACTTATAAGTGTTAATAATGTATAACATTGATTTTTATTTTAATAAATGAGATGTAAAATAATATTTATTGATTGTTGGTAAATATTATTAGTACTGGTTTATTATATATTTAACTAGCTCTAAGTGTAACTCAGGGCCCGTTGGACTCGCTGAAAGTGAGTACCAATTTTGGAGACAATGTCGTTGGAATTATAAAAGTCACGGCAGTAAAGTTGTAAGACGAAGTTTAGGAATTGTGATAAGGATCAGTGATATGGATTAGAAATAAGGCTTGACGTTTTGGCGGGAATGTTCAAAAGTTAGAGCGTCTAGCAATCCGTCACAAACGTTGTAAATGGATAGGCTGGATACGATCTCCTGTTGTTAAAAAGTGTAGAGTTGATAGGTGTATTCAATTGTCTAGCTATCAGTCATCAAATCACATAGATAGGCAATCGAATCGCGGACATAATGAGAAGCGTATATCACCAGGTATGCAATCCACCTGCGGTGGATTGCCGACCACGTTGGTAGTTTAGATAACTGAAAAATAGAAATATAGTTTGACCCCCCCCCTCCCCCGCGTGTTAGTTATAAGTGAGTACGGATTTTGGAGACACAGTCGAATTGTAAATGTTGCACTTATATAGAAGGTGATCTTGATAATCGAAGATGATTTTGTGTTAAGAATTTTTGATAAGGCCTCTCTTTGGTGGTCTCGTTTCGAAGGCGGGAAAGTCGAGTTTCAGTATCTAGAAATCTACCATGGCCCATGAAAATCGGCAATTCAATGATACTATCCCCTTGCGTATATCCGTTGCTTTTTTTCTATGTGTAAAAAATGTAAATTCAAAAACCTCCGTGTTAGAGTGTGTAGGTATCAAGTCAGTCATCACCCGTCTAAGACAAAACAAAAATAAGCAATCTGCGGCCGATAGTGGTATATGTCCCGTCGCATATCCGGTGCTTTTTCTTATATAAAAGTGTTAAGTCAAAAACCATGTTGGAGTGTCTAGCAAGTCAGTCATCTCAAGTCAAAATCGATTAACTTTCAAGTTAGCCACCTAGGTAGGCAATCCGACTTCGAATACTTCCAGAAAATGTGCAACAGTAAATCAGCAATGGCACAGCAGGTGGATTTCAGACCGGATGGCGAACGGCTATAAGTGAAAACACTAACACACAACGGCTGAGACACGATTGAGCATAAAACACCTTTTTAGCGATACGATTGAGCCAAATTGTCGGTGTATCAAAGGAAATCGGAATACAAAAGAAAACCTACACGATTGAGCATAAAAAACTCTGCAACGTTGCCATTTTCCATTTTAAGCTATATTATAATATTATACAAAAATATTTATTTAAATAATCATAATAATTCAAAATATAACATATCAAATATTCTTTCATAGTGTATGGAATAGTCACATTTCATAAATCTGTTTGATAATAATAATAAAAATAAAATCAAAATATGGTATGAATTAAAAACTGCATGGTTTATAAGTCAAGAATACTACAGAGTATGGGTGATCGAACGACGAACAGTGATATTATTTTTATTATAATTTTGGAATTATATCTTAATTTATTATCTTATATTTTCTCCCAATTTTAAATGTTTAAAACGTCGGAACTTTATTGCTCCGTAACTAATTTATTAATCGATAACATTGTCAATAAAGCTGGGCTCAGCATACGACTCGCGTCTGATATCAAAATAATACGTGAAAATAATAAATTACAAAATTTCGGCCACGTGAATGTGGAAACATCGCATAAAATATTCTATGCTCAATTATTTCATGCTTAATCGTGCTTTACCGTACTCAACATACGAAAAATACAAATTATATATGCAAACAAAAATAAAATTAATAACATATAGAATATAGATACACAATATATTAACCTAACCTGTAGTGTATATTTATTAATGTAAAAATAACGTGAAAAAATCGAAAAAAAAATGCAAAAAAGTTCGCGATCACGGGCGGCCGCGTTATACCATATTATGCACAGGAGCAGTCGCCGCCTGGCAGAGCATACGACGGATTCGAACTCGGACCAACCTGGCAATCTACGATTGGGGAATCTACGCCTAACCTACTGCACCACGATTTGTGTTGCTAGCTATGGTTAAAACTTCATTACTTAAGCTGTGACGCTGTGTATCAACGGAGCGACGTAAACAAATATAGTCGATATACATCGATGTAATCGTATATAATTTGATGTATCCACACACTGTTTAAACTTTAATTGTAATTTATTCAATGTTCTGACCGTTATTATTATGATTACAATTTACATTATTATAATGTATATTTGAATAATACATTTATTTAAATCAAACCGCAAAATTGTGTTTACGTTAAGTAATATACCAACGTTATTAAGGACCAAACAATAATGCGATATTTATTGAATCAAAAATAAAATCGTGCACTTGTGCGTATTGGAACGAAAACCAACTGACATCTCGTGAACGCGAATTTTAAAGTGTAGGGGAGACTGGCTTAATATGACATACCACTTTTTAATTTAAAAAAAAATTGAAGAAATAATGTTAGTTAACACATGAAACTTGAGCAGCATATTTGTATTTATATTATACACATATTTCTGAAGTCTAATTGTACATTTAATACAAACAAATAATTTTAATTTACTTTTTTTTAAATTTACCTACTATGACATACACTATATTTGTATAAGCAACCACTGTATACTGGGCAATAGAAATAAATTATAAAATTTTTTCAATTTTTATAGTTTAATCAATTTTTTTGTTATAAATAGCAACACTTAAGAAATATATTTTAATATATTTAATATAATAATATAATTATGGAAATAATATAATAATAAACACTGCTATGTCATTTTGCCTGATATCATAAAAGTTTTTTTCAAAGTTTTTATGGCCAAAGTATTATAATAAGCTTATTTTATAAAATAATTTTAGTATAGCTAGCCTTTTTATGGTTCAACTTCGAATAAAAAAATTGAAGCAACATAAAAGTTTTTATATTTTAAAATTAATTTTTAAAAATGATTAAAAAAAGTGGATAAGACAAAAAACACATTTTTGCTATCAAGTTCTCTGATAAGGTCAAACCCTGTGGTCACTGTATACAATTGTATGTAGGAGGTTATTTGTCACGTATATAATGCGGATTCGGTTCGTAAATATCAACAATTCTAATCAAAACATCAATGTGTCATATTACCCTAATATGTCATATTAAGCCAGTCTCCCCTACACACCGAATTTGCGTACAAACCGCATATCCACGGGTTTCAAAAGAAATAAAATTAACAAATAGAGCACAAACGGCACTTGAAAAAACGAAACGAATTGAAAAAAACAATAATAACGACCGATACTGCTACGATTGCGATGATGGCTATGGACCGATATTGCGTACAAACTGCACACCGGTGGCTTTTAAAACAAACAAACTATATGTGAATAGAGGAGTGACGGGGATGATAAAATGTCGAAAAAGTGAAAAACGGCGAAAAAAGCGTAACATTTTTCGAAAAAAGGGTTTTTTTATAAACATTTGAAAACCAACCACCCGCCGCAGAGGCGAAGGTACGCGATTGGACGCGTTAAGAAACGGGAAACATATTAACATTCCGCACATCAAATAAAACCCGTAGGGAAATACGGCATTCTCATTGGTCCGAATTAATAACATATATATATATGTTAATAGTAATAATAATAATATATGTTCATATTTAAATAATAATATAATAAATAATAAACTTTTATTAATGTGATTTTGCATTAATAACACAATTTCTAATGTTAATATATTTACATTAATTAATTTTATTAACATAATAACAAACAAAGTTAGTTAGAAATGAATAGGTAGATAATTTTTATAAACTTATTATTTCTATTTTTAGTCACATAAACACTCTAATATGATTAGAGAGTTTTTGTTTTCTAGGTTGTGCTATCTTCAATTTTCTGTAAATGCTTATGAGTAGTCGACAAGTTGTCCAATATTCTTTTATTCTTGAAGTTTTTTGAACTTTTGTGAAAATGAATCTTTAACTAAATTCAAGTAATCTTCCTACTTCTTTTAACAACGTAATTATTGAAACAAATGACGAAGTAACAAAGGTACGTTCAAATTTAGTAGATTTATGCAGTATAGGCAAGTGGATGGAAGAATTTTCAACTCTTACAGCCACTAAGTGGAATGTTCGTTCGTCAGTTCCAAATGGAAAATACATTCAATGCAAGTTAGTGAATGTTATAATATATTCTTTTTTGGTTTTGTATTTAATTGAACTTTGTAAATTTTTAAATATGTAGAAAACATTTTGTGTGCCATCACAGTTCATATCATAAGGTTGATAAAGAAAGTAACAAAAGAGGACTGTCTAAAAACACAAGTTGCAAAGCTCAAGTCAAATTTGTGATTAAAATAGATACCTACTGTATCTACAAGAAAAACTGATCCATTTGTGAAAGTAAAATATGTGTATTCTGATTTTTTGTGACAATTATATAAATTTTGTATAAATCTAAATTAATCATGAGTTGTTTTTAGGTCTGTAATAAATGCAGACATATTAAGTACTAAATTATAGTTCTATTTTTATATATAATTATTTATACTTGCAACGTTGCAACTATAGCTTTCTAACATTTTTGAGCTTCTTTTTTAGTATATATTTTTCTTTTTGACCTATTTTTTATAATTTTTTTTAATTTTTAGTTACAAAAATGTGTATAATTTCATATTTCACCATATTAAAGAGAATATTTTAGTTCTTGTAGTTAAAAGACTAATTCTTTCAAACTAAAAAGAATTAGGATTCACCTTATAATATAATTTGTTGTTAGGGTTTTTTTTTTATTAATATGTTATTAATATATTTTAATTGTGTTCCATGTGCCTATGGTTACATAATTTACAGAATAAATTGTTTGGTGTTATTACAATTTGGAATGAACACAACCATAGCATTAACACAGCAGAAGCCCTTAGATATTTGAAAGCAACAGATGATTTAAGACAAACTTTTGAGGAATATATGAATGATGGAATGACAATGACAGAAGCCATTCGGTAAGAATCATACATACAAATGATTTTACTTCTTAATTAAATTGAGATCAATAATAAAATAACATAAATAATTCATATACCTATCTGTTTTATATGTATATAAATGTGAAAATATTAAAAGTACTTATAATTATAATTATAGTCTTATTTAAATATGACCAGATGTTTTATTATATTAATTTTATATTTAAATATGAATTGAAACTCGTTATAATTTCATAATTTACAGCTATCATGAAAGTGTGATGACTATGATGAATTGTTCAGCTGAAGATTTTGCTAATGCTAGACTAAATCCTATTTATAGAACTGTACAAAACTGGCATGAAAAATGGAGATCTACACATTTAGGCCCTCGTACCGGTCAAGGTGTAATCATGGTATGTTATTAGTTGTTACCATTAATCTACTAAAAATAGAGTATTTTTAAAATGTTAAATAATCATCACAATTCAATGCATATTACATTTTTGTTTTAGTAATTCTATTTAACTACAATATATTGAAAATTTGTATCTTGTGTTGAAAGAGCCAACTCACTTTTTTAAATGAGGTTCAATATTTAATTTATAGGTAATATCCCTCTTAGGGTATGTAATTTAAAAAAGTGGTACTCCTATGATAAAAATTTGAAGAGTTAAAAACATAATTATGTACAAAACTAACCTTATGGATTAACAACTCGAAAGCATAATTGTCAATTTTTACCAAAAGGTCCCAAGTTAATAGGTTTAGTTAAAAATATTTTAAAGTTTACTTGTACTAATAAAATGTAATTTATATAAATTAAAATGTACTTTTTTATTTATTTAATTAATTTTTAATATTTTAATGTATTAGAAACTTAAAGAAAAGAAAGAAACATATAATGAAAATGGAGTATTTATTTTTATTCAAGATAATCCTTTTGCAGTACTTATACTTACACCAATTATGTTAAGAGCCCATGATTTACCACTTGCTAAAGATATAGTTTTTGTTGATTCTACTAGTTTTTGTGACCCAGAAAATCATTGCATCACTTTTTTATTAACACCGTGTGCAGCTGGTGCTGCACCATTGGGTGTTCTTATAACAAAAGGTCAAAGTGAAGAATCATATAAAGCTGGATTTCTATTGATTAAAAATAATGTACAGAATGCCTTTGGTGGGAAAGGTTTTCCTACCATATTTTGAACAGACAATTCAGATGCAGAAATTAATGCTTTGAAAGCAGTTTGGCCAAACTCAAAATCTCTTCTTTGCATATTTCATGTTTTACAAGCTGTTTGGAGGTGGCTTTGGGATGGTAAAAATAATATAAACAAAGAAGACCGTCAACCTATGATGCAATCATTTAGAAAAATACTGTATGCTGAAACAGTAGAAGAAGCTTATGCCGCTTTTGAAGTTACTTTAGAAATTGGAAGTATGTATAGTAAATGGTGCAGATATGTTACTGTAGAACATTGGACTTATAATAACATTGGACAACTAAAAACATTTGCATTGACCTATGGACTACCTAAGCGGATCATCACAGACCGAGGAACAGCTTTCCAGTCAGAATGTTTCAACCAGTATTGTGAAACCAATGGTATAGAACACCATGCAGTATCAGTACGCCACCCCCGTGCAAATGGTCAAGTGGAGCGGGTTAATTCTACACTATTAGGAGCAATTACTACCCAAATGGGCGATGAAGCCACCTGGGATAAAAACCTTAGTGAATTAGAATTGAACCTGAACACAGCACCGAATCAAACCACTGGAATAAGTCCATTCTTTGCTGTATACGGTTATGATGCACTTAAAACGGATGGGCTACTCAATACACTGACTAACACAACTCCTGTATACCAGCAACCAGCAGCTACACAGCAGAAGTTATGCGAAGGCATTGCAGAAAAACAGGCAAAATGGAAAATGAGACATGACCAGCACCGTAAACATATGTCACTGGAGCTAGGAGAAATAGTGTATCTTAGAAGACCACCAGTGTCGACTGGAAGTACAACCAAACTATAACCTAAGTTCAGAGGACTGATGGTTGTGACAGCAGTGAACGCTGGAGATACATACAAACTAGCTGACCTACACCACACAGGAGGGCATTTGTATGCTACAACCGCTCATGTTAGTGCCTTGAAGCGTATTTCTGAAAAGGATGAACTATCAGAGGATAGTGACACTGAAGAGGATGGGGCAGTGTGCACTGACCAAGAAGTTAAACAGGACACAGAGCTGCATCATCTAGGAACTCAGATTTCAGCTCCTGACGGAGAAACGAAACCAAAGCGAGTCCGCAAGACACCAATCCGTCTAAGAGATTATTTAGTTAATTAAACCTACTTAAAATATGTTCCTTTTTTTTATATGTTCCTTTTTATTATATTAGCCTTTTATACCTTATTTTATTATGTTTAATTATGATAAAGTTTGTTAACATAATTATGTTGAAAAATTAGTATGTAGGTAATGAATTAACATACTAAATGATTCTTTTTTTTCTTTTTGTGATAAACTAACAAAAGCTTTTAAGCCTTTAAGAGGATGTCAGCGCACCATTTGTTTTCTCTCTCTGACCCACGCACAACATAGACAAAACGCATTTACCCAGAAACATCAGTTAAACTGTATTGTTTTTAATAAAGTATTAATCGTTCAAATCAATCGTGTTGTGTTCGTTAATTACCTGACAACGAACTCTAACATAAATGATATCTATATAGTTCAAAGACAGAGCTATAAAATTATATCACAACTTTTAGAGCCGTTTTTTTTTGGTACTAACTGTGAAAAATAACCCCATATCAGATTTTGCAAAATTATAAAAAGGTGGGCATGGAGACAATGGTCAATATTTAAATATTAAGAATTTTTTTTCATATTTATCATTTGGCCTGTACTAATGACATTTTATAGTTTCGCCTATGTTTATACCTAATACATTATTGACATATCAAAACAAATTTTACTGAAACAAAATTTGATTATTTGCTTTAAATCATACATAGACTGTCACTGAAATCTAGTGAATATGTATTAGGTTAGGTATCTGAACCAAGAAAGGCTAGCCTTGAACATTTTATAATTTTTTAACAACAAATTAATTTACAAATTTTCCATATATTAATGAATTTCATCAACATTTGATCATTACAATTCAACATTTCTTTGTAAATGATTTAACAAATCCAAAGACACTAAAAAACTAATATCTACTAAAAAAATTACAAAAAAAAAAATGTTTATCACAGCATTTTCAAAAACCATCAAAATCATTTTGATATTTATTCATGCATTTAGCTTTAGCTTAAGAGAAGTGTTATTGTAACTTGTAAGTGTCTAAGGTAAGAACCTACCTAGGAATCCATAAAAACGATTCTAAAATTGTAAAGTAGTTTGTATAATGTAGGTAAGTATCTAAACTTATAATTTTGTTGCATTATACATAATGTACATTTTTTTGCAGTTTATAAACTGGTTATAAGTAGGTACACTTAGGTATAAGTGTATAACAAATAAATTACGGATTTTTATTAATACAGGTGACGGTATACATTTTATACCACTGATTATAGGTACTTATAATATATTATATGGGTACTAATACTTTATACCTACCTAATACCTATATAGAATTTATGGACAATGTACATAAACCTACAATTTACAGTAACTTCAGTATGTATACGTCATATAATTATTTATTGTTTACATAAATTATAAGTAATACATTTTAACTTGAGTCATTTTTGTACCAGGTTTTCTCTGTAGGTTTACTATGTACATTAACTACCTATATATACTATAGTATTATAGCCTATATAGCTTATAAATTGTTCATTTCATGTACCGTAAGGTATCATAAACATTTCAAGATTCTAATTATCATAGTTTAGGTTCTATGTTGATCTAAAATACTGTTTTTTTACATATAAAATTTATGCTAGAAAGAAACACAGAAAATGCCGTAAGCCGAAAATAAAAACAGTGACAATAAAATACTAATATATTAATTATTATTTATGGTTCTGTATTCAATAATATAAAATATAACATACATTGTAATAATGCTCTTATGATTATAATCTATGATTACTGATTAGTGCAGTAAGAGTTAAGCCCGAAAAATTAAAAAATACACTCATCTAGTCATCTTAATTAAATAAATAAACATAGATCATAATATTTTAGGTTAAGAAATAGCGATAAAATAATGAAAATTTTCGCTACGCTAACCGTAAATTTCTAGCGCGCTGTAGTATTTCGCTACATTTCATATATTGTAGCAACGCCATGTTAATCGCTACAGCTAAAGTAGAGTGCTACTGTAGCGTCACTACAATCGCTACTCCCGTCCACTGTATAAAATACAGATTATCTTTAAGGTGTAATAACATTTAATTTAAAGTAGCTATATAGGTTAAAGTGATGAGTGGCAGGGGGACTCAGTGCCCCAACCTCTGATGCCGGTTAGAAAGAATCCACTCTAATGCCTTGTTTAAGAATGTAGTATTATTTGTGATTTAAATTTTACATGAAATAAATTACAAATTTGAACATTATTCAGGGTTAAAAGTGGGACTAGTATGCATACATGATGCTTAAATATTAGACATTATACATACAATTATTAGATATGGAACGCTTAAAACTATATGGAGACATTAGTAAGCCCTTTGTAGAAAATAGCAAAAAAATAAAATAAAAATTAGACTGGTCTAAAATTTTACATCGAACAATTTTCAGAAATTGTACTAGTAAATTTGGTTTAGAAATGTTGCTTCTCTGGGCTAATAAATTGTACAACTATGCTTCCTCTAAAATATAAACACAAATTTTTTACTTTATGGATGATTGAGTAGAGATTTTACAACACTTTTTAACAATCTTTTCTATGTGTAATATTTCTTTTTTTACAAGTCATTAAAAAAAATTAGATAAATAAATAAATTAATGCATTTATTTGATAAATTACAAAATAAATAGTACCACATTAATGCATTCCTGGTAAAATATAAATACAAATGTAGTTTTAAAACTTAATTAACTTTATAATATTTTTACAATATTATTTTCTTAAATCTAATTGTACCTAATTATTCTCCTGTCCCAAAGCATTTGTCCACTTATGCTTCTCCCAAAACAGCCTTTATACAAAACATATGAATGTCAAATATAAAAGACTAAATGATCTTATATTAAACATATAAAAAACATCTTGGATTGTACAATATTGACAAAAAAAATTTTTAAAAATAAGATTAAATTAAACTAAATAAAGGAGAATTTTTTTAGTTTGTTAAAATGTAAAATATATAGATTATTTAAGAGGACGTGATACCCTCATGTGTTGTCTCCGTCTTAAAGTACTTAACATACCAAATTATACACAAAGCAGAATACGTGTAGCTCCGTTAGCTTAAAAACTAGAGTGAATTGACCTCTTATAAAATCTAAAGGTAAGATTATTATCAAGCCAACCTCATGGGCTTTTTATTATATTTTAAGCGAGGTATAAGTATTTTAAAATTGTAAATTGCTTTTACATTTTAAAGTACTCATAACTCGCTTAAAAATTAAAATATAATAAAAAGCTCATGAGATTGTCTAGATAATAATCTTTCCTTTAGATTTCATAAGAGGTTAATTTACTCTAATTTTTAAGCTAACAGAGCTACACGTCTTCTGCTTCGCGTATAATTTACTATGTTATGCACTTGTAAGATGGATACAACACATGCGGGTATCACGTCCTCTTAAAGTGCTTCAACATATGATCAATTTATATTTATATCAAGTTACCCAATATGATTTTTTTCCTTAGAAGAAGTTCCAATAGTGACGGAAGTGATGATTTTGCCTTATTTAGCTCAGTAAGAAAGTCTCTGAGCTCATTAATTTCGTGTACTTCACTATCCAGAATACTATTAAAACGATCAAAATGTGCTCTTTGTTTAACAGCACGTGATTCACGATTTTGGTCGGCAACCACTTTTTTAGCAGCTTTTGGTAATGAAATAAGTGACTTACTCTTCTGCACAACAATCCCATTCTTTGTGCAATTTTTTGGTCTTCCTAAAACAGAAAAATAATGTGTATTGTGTAATTATTTTCTGCTGCTGACATTAACATAACAAAGTACCTATCAGATTGATAATTTTCATTTTCATTTGATGATTATTTTCCATGATAAAATTTTGTTGATATGTACTTAGCACCCCATACATTTCAAATCTTAGCTAAAATACATTTCCTACTCATATATCAGCAGCCATCGATAATATAGTAGATATATTAGAAATTAATCTAATAAGAGATTGTAGTGAATAAAAAAGTCTCTTTCTCAAAATTTGAAATTATATTATTTTTTTTTTTTTTACTAAAGGCTTCAGTTTTTTTTGGTTATTAGTCCATGTTTAGAATATTTAAACTATGGTAGTATACAGTATGTAGTTACAAATTATATATTTACATATGAATAAATCTAACAATAATAATTTAAGCAATTTCTAATTATTATTTATAACACTTATGTGTACAAGTGGTTAAGATTTAGATGTTTAATTTTTATATAGTATTTTTTATTCTACATAACAGGGATTGGCAACTCAAAGTTACTATGGGCATAGGCGGGCATAGGCATGCGCAGACTTTGTCCGCAGGGGGTCCCCTTAAAAAAACGTCTGAACTGAAGATTCTTGTACTAATGACTACCGTAAAAAGGGGTGACTTCGGATGTGACATGTGGAGTGAATTCGGATAACACTATGTTTTTTTAGTTATCTTATAATTTTAGAATACATGTTTAATAAAAATTTAAAACACTCCACGTTAATATCTATTAATATAACCTACATAGAAAATAATATTTATTGATGACATAATAGTGTCAAAGTACAAGTTATGGAGGTAAATACAAAATATTATATTTTTTTATTATTAAATTACAGAACTACATTGACTACTATAGCACAACAACAAATAAAAATACGATAGAAATATTTTTTACATAGTTTTTGGTAACCTATACTCGTTAACTTGTCTGTGTTAATTGGTGTATGTGCAAATTGTTGAATTACTTGATCTCACACTGTAGTGTTAAATTGTCTTAATTATTACCAAACGTGTCCAAAGTCACACCATTTTACTAGTCACTCCAGACAAAATTCAACTTTTAAAAAAAGTGTGACTTTAATGACCTTAATGATTATTCTTCTGTTATATGATCTTCTTTTCACTAATTTTAACAGTATTTTATTTACTAGTTAGGTTTAATATGTTAAAGTTTAATATAGGTAATAAGAATATTCTGTTTTTTTAGGTATAAAATATTTGTTATTTGTAATTACTATTTTAACTAACATATGAGGTATATATTATCCACAAGTTACAACCGTGAAATAACGTAAATATATAAATAAAGTAGGTACCTAGTTGATAGATACACTGTGATAAAAATAGTCCACTAGCCAATATAGTGGATAGTAGAGTATTCTGTGATAATAATAAATCATTTAGTCGATGATAACTGATTAATTAATAACTTCATTACATTTATTCACAGATATCTATACTATGAGATTAAAACTGGCTTCACCTTTTTCATGTAAAATGTAAAAATGTTCGCTATCTAGACTAGCATAGATATCTAAGTATTTATCAAAGAAAAAGACCGTGCGCACACCTATGCTACTGGGCCAAATTTTAGAACAATAAAATCTAGCGGGCAAGAGCCTACATAATATATTTAATGCAAAAATGGAAAATCTATAAAACATGGTAAAAGTGGTCTTTTTTAAATAGGGAATTTTCCCTAAAGCACATTTCAATCTCTTTTGTAGATAAAAATGGCTTCGTTTGAACTCACTTATTTTTAATTAAAAAGTGATGCATCTATCTTGCTTTTCAATTTCTTCTGAGCAATGTAATTTTTCAACTACAGATAAACGTTCACATTTTATGAAGTGTTATTAGAAAATATAGCAAACGACAGATAAAAAAGGTATGCAGGCAGGATGCGGACCTTAACTATAGGTATACTAGAATAGGGGTTCTCATTCTTTTTATACCAAGTACCACCTACTCATTACATCTTCACGTTCTTGACCTAATAGCCTTTAAGTATTTGTTATCAACAAATATGAATTATCCGTCCAAAATTTGAAATCACTGTTTCCGCTATCATTTAAAACGTTGAATCGAGCTATTACGAAACTTTATGGTAAGAACATAATCTCTGTTTGCATGTTGTTTCTCAATGATTATTCAGTTTTTAAGTGAGTTATGAGAATTTTTAATTTAGGCTAAAAGAAACTATAACAAAATATAATATATTATAATTTATATGTACCTACAGTGATTTTTTTTTTTATTAGTTATTATTAGGGTAGAGGACTTGTAGCGTTAGAATATTTGTTTTGCTCAGTCACAAAAATAGATATAGAAAATATTATAATAATCTTACCATAGCAGGCAGATTGGTAGAAATGGTCAATAAAATGTTTTCGGATATAGTACATGCCCCAACATAATATTATGTATACGTATTATTTATATGTAAAAGATTCTTTTGGGATTATCTAAATTCCCATGATCACAAATGACAGTCACATTGTCAATATTTATGAAACCACTAACCAGCTTATATCAAATAAACCAAATAATATTTAATTTTAATAATAATTCCGACGGTGAACACTTGATAATAATAGAATATTAATACAGAATTAAAAATTAATTTACCACATAGTATTTAAAGTACTTATTAGTTGTTTGAAATAATGTTATGTTTACTATGTTATTCTAACAGTCAGTTTGTTGTAGAAACATTTTTTTTTTTACTTTGCATTTTGCAAACATTATTATTATCTTAACATATTTAAATTCTAAGTTGTTGCTAAAATGTTTGAAAATATTTTACTTACACAATGTATATTATTGAATATATATGCAAGGCCTTGGTAAGTATCCTTGAGATGCTTCCACTTGGAATGTCTATTAGATCTTTATAATGGATGGTTTCTTACTTCAAGACACTCAAGCCATTACAATTAATTTAATTTTAAAAAACCTACATTATGCCTATTGTACCTTTTTGGCATAGATCGTATAAGTCTAGGCTAAAAATTAAAAATTCTTCAAAAATAAAAGAAAAAAATACCAACATCTAGTAAAAATGTACTAAGTTAGAGCAAGTTAAGTTTTTCATTTCATTAGAATAATTATTATTAAATTCACGAAAAACTAATTTTATAATATTCAGTAAAATTTAATAATTTGCTTTAAACACTTCAAATAATTTATTATACCTATAACCAAAAAATTAATCATCTTAACATTTTTAACTACAATAAGTATAAAAAAGTATACCTATTTATTGAATTTTATCTTAAAAATTGATTTGGAATTGTTATTATAGATTTCTGTTAAAAAAGTCAGAAAGTGATACATTTGCTATGAGAATAATATGTATAACCGGTATAGGGGTGACTACAATTTCTGTAATATGCTGTGTATACCTTCACCTTCATTAAATATCTATTATTTACTACCAACAATGTAAAAATTCAGTATTTGGAGTGGGTAATAAAAAAATATTAGATGTGAGTCAAGAAAATGAAAAGTAAAAGCCGCCACTGATTCTTGTAAATTACTAATATAGTATTTGAACGTATTTTAATAGTCCTGTATAAATTGTAATGATGTACATTAGAAATTGTCTACTTACTAATGACCGATACAGTTATGACCGATCGTAATACGATACTAATACTATATGTAGCATACGTCGTTCAATGCTAAATATACAACAATTATGACCACTACTTAGGCCACTTACGATTAGGTAGTATTATTACTGTATTATAATGTAATACTATAAATCGCTGTCAGCATATAAATACTAAGGGCATCTATAACCATTAGGGAAAAAACTTAATTTGTAGTATTGGTAATGTAACTACTGTAATTCCCTACGTTGAGCACTGCTAATATGCTGAGTGTTAGCAATGGCAAATGTGTATATATTATGTATGAAATATATATATTGCTGACGCAATGTTTAGCTTGCATCGCGTTAATAAACGACCAGGACTCCTGGCGGTAAATAGTTAAATAGAATGCTTGAGAGTCGATAGTCAACAGTCAACAGTCAATAGTCATAATCGATGGAGGAGTCTATGGTCGGTAATCAATAGTCAGAGTGGATGGTCGATAGTGGAACTCGAGGGCTGACAACGACTTGAAGAAGACCTGCGAAAGACCAGCTCAACCCACATTTGGACATCGGCACCCACGACACACCATGGCCCGAGTTATAATTTATAAGTATACTTTCGACGTTGTAACTTGTAGTGGGTAATAACAATACATTAATATTCAATAACAGATACATATATATATACACATTGAATACTTTGCTTCACATAAGGTAACTCTGATCCCTAGTAATAATATCACACACGGAGGTAGAGTCTCCGAGACCTCGTTAATATAAACAAAACGACACCCGCGACAGCGATAGGTGAAGAGGAGACGTTACAGTAATTAAAAATAATTAAAGGAAGAAAAATGTCTAACACCTACCTTTTGTAATTTTTAATGGCAAATTTGTTGTTTTTGCATGGCCATTTCCAAAAATTGTTGGTACAGCATCACGATAGAGTACACGCCTCTTTACACTAGTGTTGAAACATCTTGGCTCAAAGTGAATTGAACATATTTTACGGTTTGGTAAGATTTTTTCGTTGGCTAATTTACACTGGTTGAGCCAGATTTGCCGTTTTTTCGGACACGATGGAAATCTAACACAAAATAATATACAACTAATTAGACTGGAATGTTTTTGTCCTCGTACACTAGGGTAATTATTTACGAGACTTACGCGTGTAAAGACACCTTGGAGATGGAATATTTGAGAACTGGTTTCTCACACAGAAGACATACGTTGGACATTTTCGATGATTTTACAGTTAAAACTATTTTAACAAAAAGATTTCGTCGTTCTAATGCAATTATTTGAATACGTGATCGCTCCAGTGAAGTTTGACTTGGTTAAATAGTAGTCACTATACATGCGTATATTCAGTTTATCATAGACATCGATTTTGAATTTTGATCACCGTCCTTTTACTCCTCCTGAGTGACGCATAGAGCAACTATGGATTGATGAGTGATAGACGATAAGTGATAACTTATTCTATACAACAGCCGCAGCAGTACAGCCTGCACCGTAGACGATTATATGACAGACAACAGTAAACAAATTCGGTCAGAAAAGTAACGGCTTAATAGGTATGTAACCACGGTATAGAAGATAACCTTACATTATTTATCTTTACCACGAATGAAAGCATGATAACATAAAATAATAATGAGGCGGGCGGTGCGGGCCACATAATACTGTGGGCACGGGCGTAGAGCACACTCTGGTGGTTTATCTCAACGGGCTCAGGTAGAGAGCCTATAATATATTTATATATGCTCTCTAGGCTGGGGCATATATTTCTATATATTACCATGAACTAAGATAGTGCAAGTCATTATACATTTACTATTTTATTTGACTATAAAAAAAAATATTATTCCTAATACATTTTGCATAATAAATAAAATGATTTTCCAACCAACAAAATGGAGGCCGTTCACAGCTGAGCTTCACTTGTAACAATGTAAATTGTATAGGAATTCCTTATCTAGTGTAGTCTGTGTAAGTCTGTGGGCTAGGGTAGTGACGACCTTCGACCACGGATCAAGATATTTTAGTTCGCGGTTACGACTAAACCCAGTCCCGACACCGGCGAGCTACCGGATATAATATTATTTATGACGAAGCCACGGACACCAAACCAAATATGTCCCACGGACGTGGCTGGTCTTATATTTTGTGCGCCCCCGCCAAAATAATTATCATAACAACGGCATGATTCGAAAAAATGGCCGTAACACGTTTGGGCACAAAACGATATTTTTACCCGAGATTCGATAGAACGATTGGGAACACACGTTTAGGTACCTACACTTTTTTCAGACCCCAGAAATCAATATAACGTTTGGGTAACATAATATTTTTGAAATAATACTACGTTTGGGTACCAACGTTTATATGTTATATTTT
>NC_042493.1:30705196-30706136 GCF_005508785.2 Acyrthosiphon pisum
ATGTTATATTATAACTTATAATATATATGAAAGGTCATGTACTCATCTTCACGTATTATGGCATTCAATTGCTATACAATAAAAAAAAAATATATTTGTTAAATTATTAATTTGAGATGAGTATAGTTTGAATTAGTGAATAATAGTCAAGTAAAAGTAAAAGGGTATACAGTGTACATCATGATAAAAGTTCAATAAAATTGTTTTTTATAACTAATAGATTATAAATTAGAAAGACACATTCACCCTTTATGTGATTTACATACTATTACTAATTAAAAAAAAAATAGATTAACTTTTTTTAAACTGAGTTAAGCTGATATTTTTTTCTATATTAACTTTCAACTTATCGAGTTAAATTTATAATTTGTTATCTGTTAACTTTTAACTTATCGATCTTGTGTCCTCTTAACTTAAGTTAACTTAAGTTAATTATTTTCATTAACTTGCCTACCTTTGCCCAAACGTTCTTTGATTTACCAGGTAAAATTATAAAATACCTTTTATTTTGTGTCCAAACGTTGTGTCTATTTGTACCCAAACGTGTTGGCTTTTGGGTCAATGTGACCAAACGTTCAGCGCCCGAAAAAATTCAAGGCTTATAGATAATATATATATAATCACGATTATAAAGAACAGGTTATGCGTCGGTAATAGATTTGTATGGCACAAAGAAATTGTTACGATGATATAGTTCGGCTATTTACCACTATAGGTAGGCGCTGCTAGTTAACCGGGCTCTAAACGAATTGTTCGTTATCGTCATAAATATAAATCATCTATTGTGATTTGTGAAGACGAATCGTATAATATATCATTAAGAGGACGTTATACCTGCATGTGTTGTCCTTATCTTACAAGTGCGTAACATAGCAAATCCTACGCTCAGCAGAACACGTGTAGCTCCGTTGGTTTACAAATTAGATTGAATTAACCTCTT
>NC_042493.1:30706186-30707323 GCF_005508785.2 Acyrthosiphon pisum
GATAAAACTTATTGATATTTATAGAAAAAAAACTAAAAAAAATTGAAAACTGAAAATATCCGTAAACAGCTCAAAAAGAGTCAAAATATTTTCAAAATTGTATGGTGTATAGGAAATGCTAATATAAACATTCAGTAAAATTTTCATGTATCTACAGTTATTCGTTTTTGAATTACAACAAAATAAGGAAATCGCTACATGAGAAATCGAGTGAATATTAAATGTTGTAAAAATTTGAATTTCAAACGATCATAAAAATTTAATTTGGCTTTCTTATAGACATTTTTTTTTTTGATAAATGTAGAAAATCTTATAAGGAATCTTGTATTACATTTTCATATCTTAGATTTAAAAAGAAAATTTTTATGAATTTCTAACTCGAAATAATTTGCAAATTTTCGTGATTTTTCCATATTTTGTCATTTTTTGAACTTTAAATGCTTATAAAAAAAAACTGTGACTAACGATATTTTTCATCTGCATTTGAAACAATATACTAGGAGCCTTCTATTAAATTTTCAAGCTTTTTCGATCAACAAATAAAATTGTATTGATATTTTTTTAAAAAAAAAACTAAAAAAAAAATGAAAACTGACAATGTCCGTAAAGAGCTCAAAATAAGTCAAAATATTTTCAGAACAAGATACTGAAGATGAAAATCGAAGCATTATTTTGACTACTTATCGTATACACAGACACAAAAAAAAATAAAAGAAAAAAAATAAAAAATAAAAAAATAAAAAAAAAACACACATCATTGTAAAATCAATACATTCATCGTTCCACTCAGAATCTAAAATAGATCAAATTTTTTAAACTGAGTTAAGTTAATATTTTTTTCTATATTCACTTTTAACTTATCGAGTTAAATTTATAATTTGTTAACGGTTAACTTTTAACTTATTGTCCTCTTAACTTAACTTAACTTGAGTTAATTATTTTCATTAGCTTGCCCACCTTTGCTAAAAGGCAGTTTAGCATAATTTGCGCACTCGATAATCAGTTTTTGCGTAATTGATTTTTCATAATTTATTGTTGTATTAATAAGATAAGACATCAATTAGTAGTTCCTTTACGTATAAGAAACTATGGGTCTTTCTACGTTGAATAGTTCTATAGCTCAACAATCTATGAGTA
>NC_042493.1:30707373-30710945 GCF_005508785.2 Acyrthosiphon pisum
TAGTTAAAAAGTTAAAGTTAAGTTGCAAAGTTAATTTTTTTAAACTTTATAACTTAACTAGTTAGTTTATTTTCTAATCAACTTATGAACTTAACTAGTTTAATATTTACAGTTGAATAACTTAGCTTTTCTCAGTTGATTTTAAAAAAATCAATCAAGTTGAAAACATTTTGAAATTTTTTGTTTATACGTAAATATTACTATATCAGTATAAAATAAAAATAATCCAATAGAAAGACGCAAACATTTTCTTGATTACATAATTTTGACTTTTGTGTATATTTATATATTATTTTATTAAGTTGTAAATTATATATTATGCGAGTTGCAATTATAAATGTTTTTAATAAAATTAATAATTTTAAATTACAAATTGACAATTGTTATGTTTTAATATTATATAACTTATAGGTAATATATATGAAGGTCATGTACTCATCTTCACGTATTATGAAATTCAATTTCTATAAGATATAAAAAAATATATTTGTTAAATTATTAATTTGAGATGACTATAGTTTAAAATAGTAAATAATAGTAAGGTACCTAAAATGGTAATAGTGTACATTATGATAAAAGTTCAATAAATTTGTTTTTTATAATTTATAAATTAGAAACTAGAAAGACACATTCACTCTTTATGTGATTAAAATACTAATTAAAGAAAAAAGGTGGGTAAGTGGATGTCGCTCTGCTGTACAGTAGGTTACAATTGGGTCACTGTATAAGAAAAACGATTCTGAGCGGAGACGGTTTGTCAGTCTAGATATTAGACATACCTATTATAGTTAGGTATGTCTATTGTACTTATCTATAGCATTATAGTAAATTGACCTATAGCAGGTATAACAATAAATTCCAAATTAATCATATCACAATGTCCATCATGTAACGCGTTATACATCAACAACAAACCGTGGTACTATCATAGATATATAATAGTATAATTTAGATGTTTCAAGTACCCACAAATAATATTATACAATCATTACAATCACAACAAAATAAATAAAATATTTATTCCAGGTTTTTAAATATGTAATTTCGTCCAAATTTGATCTTAAAATTACTATAAAAATAAACTGTGCTTATGTATTTCTTAGAATTTTTGGCAACAGAATTAAATATTTACTGTGGAATCTTGTTTTAAATTTTCAATCCTTAGATGTAAAAGTTGAACATTTTATAAATTTTTAACTACAAAATAATTATTCAATTTTAAATTTTGTCAACATTTTAACTTCCAATGCTCATAAAAAAAAATTGTGCCTATGTATTTTTAATATTTTTCAACTGATAATGTAACAATATATCACGAGCTTTGTATTAAATTTTTACACTTTTTGTCCCAATAGATAAAACTTTATTGATATTTTTAAAAAAAAAACTAAAAAAAAAATGAAAACTGACAATGTCCGTAAAGAGCTCAAAATAAGTCAAAATATTTTCAGAACAAGATACTGAAGATGAAAATCGAAGCATTATTTTGACTACTTATCGTATACACAGACACAAAAAAAAATAAAAGAAAAAAAATAAAAAATAAAAAAATAAAAAAAAAACACACATCATTGTAAAATCAATACATTCATCGTTCCACTCAGAATCTAAAATAGATCAAATTTTTTAAACTGAGTTAAGTTAATATTTTTTTCTATATTCACTTTTAACTTATCGAGTTAAATTTATAATTTGTTAACGGTTAACTTTTAACTTATTGTCCTCTTAACTTAACTTAACTTGAGTTAATTATTTTCATTAGCTTGCCCACCTTTGCTAAAAGGCAGTTTAGCATAATTTGCGCACTCGATAATCAGTTTTTGCGTAATTGATTTTTCATAATTTATTGTTGTATTAATAAGATAAGACATCAATTAGTAGTTCCTTTAGGTATAAGAAACTATGGGTCTTTCTACGTTGAATAGTTCTATAGCTCAACAATCTATGAGTAAATAATAGATTAAATGTGATACGACAATAACTGTTGCCACTGCCTAAATCTGTTTAATTTATCTAGGTCCAACGAGTTTTTAAAATATTACTATTTTACTTGCTCGTATTTTACTTGCGAAACCTTACAGCACTAACATTGAACGATAATATATCAGGAGCCTTGTATTAATTTTTAACGCTTTTTGACCCAACAAATAGAAAATATATTGTTATTTGTAGAAAACAGGAAAAATACTTTGAAAGTTTTTATCAAATATGGGAATTGATAAAATAAACATAATAAGATATAGGTATTTTAAAGTGACTATTCGTTTATAATGGTTGTTCGTTTTTGAATTACAAGAAAATAAGAAACTCGTTGCTTGAGAAATTGGGTCAATATCCAAAGTTGTAAAAATTTAATTTGACTTTGTTATAGACGTACAGATTGAATGTACATTTTAATCACATTCTAGTTATTATTTATTCAAACTTTTAGATAACTTTAAAACTGACAATGACCCAGACATTGATTCATTAAATAATTGTCTTCAGTTTTACCATAATAATCTCGATGATAATTTGAAAACAGAAATATCACATTTTTATCATTATATTAAAACAGTTTCTTCATATTATATTGAATATTGTGATGTTAAAGCAAAACTTGTTTATGAACGACAACTTATTGATTTTTTTCCAAATGTATATATTGCACTGAGATTATACCTGACAATACTGTTGACAAATTGTGAAGCAGAACGTTCATTCTCAAAGTTTGCTCTGATTAAAAATCGACTAAGGTCTACACAGATTGATGATAGGTTGAACGCATTAACAATAAATATTATGTGAATTGAAAATGATATATTATGTAAAAAACTTTAATTTGATGACGTTTTAGATACTTTTGAATAAAGAAAATCTAGAAAAAATATTTTAAATAATCATTTGTTTGTATTTTTGTGTTATTGCAATTTTATATTTTAACATTTAACTAAATTGTATTTTTTAATAATTTAACTATTTAATGTAAATTTGCTGTCTGAGAAAAAATATATTTATTATTTAACTAATAAATATCAATTGGCAAAATATTATAAAAATACTTTTTTGTAAAATTAGGGCCCCAAAAATAAATTGGCCCAGGGCCACTAATTTCGTTAATCCGGCTCTACCTACACTGCATCTGCTGTAAGCATGTACTACAATGTGAATAGACTACCTACTTATAAAATACATGATATATGGTGTTTTGTTTATAATTCCAACAATAATATATTATTAATGTTATTTGATAATATTATTAAAATCTATGCGTTACATTATTGATAACCTTTCCACACACGATACTCGCTTTCACACAGCTTTACGATCCTCCATACAATTGAAGGGTTCGGTGCAAGAACCGGCTATCTCCACTTTTATCAATTGTTCAGGAGAAGCAAAACAATATTGCTTATCTCATTCACCTTAAAGGAGCACGCAACAAAAAAAATAAGTTTTTTTTTTATTTGAAAGAATGTTCAATTCTAAGGATAATGGTATAGGTTTTACGTTTCTACTCACATTATTCAATAAGTTATGAGCAATTGAAAAAAGACGTGTGACGTCATTGGGCCCTACTCAATCGTAATTGC
>NC_042493.1:30710995-30717204 GCF_005508785.2 Acyrthosiphon pisum
GATGCAAGAATCAGAATTTCTATATGACGGTTAGTTTTTTTTTTAATATTAAAATGAGGGGAAATCGTTGTGACAAACAAGGAACTTTTACACGTATAAGATAGGCAATTACGAGGCTATTTTACATTTCTTAATATTTTTTAAAGTAATAATTTTTTTTACATCGGATTTTCACCAAATCATTTCATATAGCTTCAGTTAAATAATAATTTAAATAATTTTTTTTTTTTGTGTTGTGTGCTCCTTTAATGGGCGGGAAATAATTCTTTTTCAGATATCTTTGGAAATAATAAATCGATTTGTCTGATTGTGCCTAACCCTTCAATTAGCAATTAATCTAGACTTATTTAGAATAATTTTGAGCGATCAAATTTAGGGCACAGAAATTATACATTTTCTGGTCACTTAATTATTTTATCAATTGAAATATTCCAGTAATTTAGGAATATTAAATTTTATATTTTAACACTTGCACATTTAATTAAATATTTAAACAAATCAATTTATTCTTGATTGATTAATACACTTCTTCATCCTACGTCAACAATCAGTATCCAAGTGTAATCACTAATCAGTTGTAATACTATAAAAAAAAAATGTAATATGTATAGTAACATACTATCATATTATGTAGGTATTTAATTATTATTAAGCGACCAGCGACCACTTTAACGATGAGTGTTCTCATAATTTATAAGTGAAAACCTACTTATTTGCTAATTATGTTTTGGTACTCACCATAACCTGAATTATTTTGTTTAATGAACAGATTCGTATCCTCTGGCTGCTATCTTATGATTGAATTTTACATAAATTGTGTCGTTAAACACAAAAAATACTCATCTGATGATTGATATTATTTAACAATGCGTTTACACGCCATGACGGAGAGACAGTACTGCGTGCCTTTTAATATTTAATAACTGACAGTAAATTTTCTTGCTGGGTGGAGGCAATAGCGCGTTGAATCGTCGTCGATACATTGATGTTCGTGTTCATATAATGGTAGGAACGATGATCACACCCTCCTCAATCCCCACCATAGCCAGCAACATCAGTAAATTTGCCAAACAAACACAGGTACAAATGAACAACGGTGCAACGTATTTTTTTGTTATTTACAGTCTAACCAGTTGTCTGAGCGAAAAAACTCCCTTATAAAATATCTGTCTGCTAACTTTTTATATGTGTGAGTAGTACATTAAGTAACATTGGTACCTGGCTCTAATATGTTTCGACGTATTTTTAATCCCCTGATCACGAATATGAGCAGTTCAGAAATTGATGTTTAGCCTTGGAGTCGTGCGTGGCGGCGAATAGTTTTTTCATCAGTCGTTTCGGTCGGGCGGCGTGCTACAACGGGACGCCCCAGAGTCTTGTATCATTATCGAAAATCAGGAATTCACGAACCGGTTCTACGCTACTGCAGGGTGTGTATTACCTTTATAATTTATAGTGTTCGTGCAGCAGCATAAATAAGAACGTTGGCCTAGGGGTAATTTAAGCCGATTTCCATGTTCAAGTTTCTGAGACTTAAAATAAATAGTAAAATCTTTTACAATTTTTACGCTAAATTAGGTTATGTTCAATAAATGGCTATATTAGGATTTTCCTATTGGTTATGTAAGTTCTTCCTATAGATACAATTGTCATTTTATTTTTGATGCTACCTGCAATAGATTGTATTCTTGTAACAATATAATATATTGCCTTTTTGATGTAATATGATGCGTAGAATATTGTAATTTGTGATAAATATACAGTATAATATGTAAATTTAACTAATTAAGTACCTATTAATAATTATATAAGTACTAACTCCAATGACTTTTTTTGGTGTACCTACCTACTTCAAAGACTACTTACCTACACTATATATTTGTCATTCGCTTCTACCTAAATGTATTCTTAGTTTGTTAATTTTGTATCAAATTAAACATAAATAGAAAAATAGGGAGAAGTATGGATTACCACTCTATACTGTACTAGTGGCGTATTTACGGGTGGAGGGGATATGGGGGATAGACCCCCCCCTTTACCTTTTTTTTTTGTAAAATTAAGTTTACTTATTTTCTGTATTTCTCAATATAATACTACTTTTAAGTTTTAAGTAGGTACCTATATCTGTTTTCTAAATGTTCTAGCCGTGGTAATTTGTCCTCTTAGATATAGGTACTATACGCCACTAGTCGTTCGTGGCATAAATATCGGAAAATAAAAACATATATCTTTATGGTGGTACGGTATACTATATTTTTGAATTCTCTGCAAATTATTTTTCATGCATGAGTGTTTATAAGAAACCCGATAAATAGTCGGTAAATAAAACTAAATTACCATGAAGACTGTAGATTTACCATAGGGTATGGGTTTATTTTTAGTGACTGAAAACATTGTATTCTTCTCTGGGTTGCATGCTTTAGATGTTTGTGATAAACAGGTTTATCCAAATATTCATAAACTCTTGAAAATATTTTGTATTTTGCCTGTATCAACTGCTATACACCTGAACGATGTTTTTCAAGTTTTTATTAAGTATTAAGTCTTACCTAATAAATAGTATGACAGAAGTAAATATTTTATAAATTTTCCTATCTAATATTGAATAACAACTATAAATTAAATAGTAATTATTATATACTTTGTTTATTATAACCGACTTAGACACTTAGGGCCCGTTTTACATTCATAGTTTAAATTATTTGTATTTTGCCTGTATCAACTGCTATACACCTGAACGATGTTTTTCAAGTTTTTATTAAGTATTAAGTCTTACCTACTAAATAAATAGTATGACAGAAGTAAATATTTCTTTAATTTTCCTATCTAATATTGAATAACAACTATAAATTAAATAGTAATTATTATATACTTTGTTTATTATAACCGACTTAGACACTTAGGGCCCGTTTTACATTCATAGTTTAAATTTTACCAGTCGAATTCCGCGGTTTAACATTAGTTTAACTATTGTAATACGGACCCTTATAAGAGGACGCTACACCCGCGTGTGTTGTTTCTGTCTTACACACGCACGACATAGGAAATTGTCGTTCACTATTCTCAATAGTGAGCTGTTAGTTTTGATACTAGAGTGAATCGACCTATTATCAAACTTTTGGGTAAGAACATTATTTGGGTCTTAAAGTGGGCGATTTTTCGATATTTTCATTTTCGAGAAAATAAGGGTAGTGAAGTATCAAAAATTAAAAATTCTCATATCTCGCTTGAAAATTAAAATATTAAAAAATCGCCCACGCTAAGACCCAGATTATGTTCTTAACTAAAAGTTTGATAATATAGGTCATTTCACCCTATCGCCATCAAAACCAACAGCACACTATTAAGAATAGACAATAGTGAACGACAATTTGCTATGTCGTGCTTGTGTAAGACGGAGACAACACATACGGGTGTAGCGTCGTCTTAATGTGTTGGCTTTATTTGCATGTCACCGGTCAATACAATAATCATGCCAGATAAGCTTATCGATGAACTGAGCATCCAAAAAAATAGAAAACAGGATTTTGTATTATAACTATTTTTTTTGTTTATAAACACGGGATTGTCGTTAGTATGAATTTATAATAAATGCTATTAGGTACTATAAAATTTGTGTTGATTCTTATTTCACCATGATCCACACTAAACTCAACAAGTTAGAGGATTTTAAAAATGTATATTAAATTCGTATTTATTGAGTGTACCTATTATTATATATTTCATCCCCCCCACCCTATCAAAATTCCTAAATACGCCACTGTACTGTACTGTTGTGGTATCGAGTTTATCTCATAATTATTAAGTCAGTGTAATGGGTGTGTTAAATTTGATTTAAATAATAAATCATTGCATAAATAAAACGATTCCAAACGAATAGCTATGTCTGTTATCCTGTAAGCTGCGGCGATGCGTATAACTATAAGTATTGTATAGTGTTTTTTTCTATTTTATTTTAGTATTTTTGTAATACGGCATACGCACTACTCACTAGGTTGAATCAATTTATTCCGAAAACATTTCATTTATAATATATTATATCAGGTATATTATGATCAAGTATTTATTATAATAATATATATTAAATATTAATATCATGTACCTACCTAATTACTGTAGTACGGTGTGAATAAATTTATTATAATTTATATTTAATACGGTGCATAATCTAGTAAAGAGTAATAATAGTTATACATTAATAATGCATTCTTTTTTATTCATTTTAGTTGTTATAAATAAACGTTCATAAAGTGTATGTAAAGGTATTAAGTAATAAAGGTAAAAGCATGAAGAAGTCTGCATATTCCTAGGTAGGTACGCTGGCGAAACATGGAAGTCACAGAAAAACCAGACATAAAATATACCACCCACACAAATCATTTTAAAAACATTTTAAAATTATAAAAATTGATTTAGAAGTAAAAATTGACGTTTAAAAAGGGATGGCACATAATTATTGTGTAAATCACTTCATATCATACTCAATTAATTTCAATGAATAAAGATTATTCAAATTTATAATTCAGGTATAAGGAGATATATTTTTCAAATTTACTATATTATAATATTATAATTATAGAATACAAATATACAAATATAGGTACAATAGATTCATGAATATGAAACAATTAAAAATTATTAATATGATTTTACACATAATTATTTATTTGTTTTTAAATAAAATCAGCTTAGTTAAGACTCGTCGTTTGCTAACTTGTTTATCTTTAGATTTAGCAATATATTGTAGACGTATTTTGAGATATTCCTTACAAATTAAAGATACTAAATGTAATTTATGGTTTTCTAGAAAACAATCATCCAAATTAACTTAAATGTATATCCAAATTATAACTGTAGACATAGTTCTTAGCATGAAAAACAATTATAGAATATGAACCAAATTTTAGGTGTTAAAATTATCTGTGAGTTGCATAAGAGTATTTTCAACAAATTTCACGTTTTTTAATACATCAGTTGAACTCAGTACTAGTCCTCCCCTATTTTTAATATTAACTAGAGCCGAATAAGAATATTTATTACTATAATTATGGTCTGTAGTAGCGTCCAATCTTAATAATGGTCTACTTGCATCTGGGCGTATTTGAAAGTCATCATTAGTAAAATGATCACTGCAAATTATATATTGTGCTGTGATGGTTTGACATTTTTTCTTTTTATAGCTTCAATCCACTTCTTCGTCAATTACTCATTGGAATGTGGAAATCCAATTTATAATAAATAATAATTCAAGAAAAATACAGTAAGGTTATTGCTGTAATATAATATGGATATAATACTAGTATTTTTTAATTGCTAATTTTGTTTCAAATAGGTAGGGCACTTACCGGAAAAAGTGTGTTGACTGTCCAGCTGAAGTCCTGTTTTGACAGCAATACGCAACACACGAATGAGGCATATTTAAGTATTAATTAGGTATACATTTTAAAACCTAATTCCACATATTTGTATTGTATCTAGGTTAATGCAGAAATATTTTGCCCCTCGAAAAAAGGGCGGCTATATCGACAGTGATCTTCACTTGATAACGGGAGTTCCCTATCTAGTATTAGTATAGATATCTGTGATCAGGTCGTACACACGTTATTAATTGTCAATATTGTTTACCTTGTTATTCACAATACGCAACACTCGACTTTCTTATTTTCTCGTATTTGATATATATCTATTTTATCGAATTGCCGATCGGTTTTGTGATCGCACACCATTCTTATTACCATAAAATATTATAGAAGCAACACTCTCGGCGGCCAATTTTTCGTGGCTTTGAAATTGTTCGTTATTTATTGTTTTACTGCTAAGCTTACAACATCATTTTTGTTGATAATTGTACGATAAGAGTATTATAAAATACAAATTATAATAATATTACGGAATTTTTTTTTAATTTTTTTAATTTTTTTAATGTTGTACGATATGAATAATGAATATAATATATAATAATATATAATATAATATTATTATGAAGGATGGACGGATCAAAGATAGTATATTTTTCAAGATATTTATTCAATTATATTGTAAATAGTTATTTTTTTTTCAGATATTAATTTATTCGTGTATATGTATTTATAATATAATATATACAATTAATTATCTACCTTCTAAAAGGGCATAAGACAAGCTTTTGTTAACGCATAGAACCAGAGACGGATCCAGGGGGGCCTAGGGGCCCAGCCCCCCCCCCAGGC
>NC_042493.1:30717304-30718808 GCF_005508785.2 Acyrthosiphon pisum
AGTATAACCTAAAATTATATTTAAAACTGTATTTTTCCAAGTTCAATATTATTTGTTAAATCATATTTTTCTTTGACTTCTTCAAAAACCTCTTGATACCATTCCTGTTTTTTGCATTTGTATGCATTTTAGAAAATCGAGAAGAGTGTTGAGGTAATTAACAATATGTTCAATTACATCATTTCGTATTACAAGAAACGAACGTTCATCAGATACATATGAATTATGTTTCTTTCTTCTCGATTGTTGACTTTTATCAAATAATTCAATTTTATGCAGTTTAATAATATTTTTATCAAATTCTGGATTATAAGTTACAATTGTGTTTTTTTTGAACATAATATACTCCCATCCATCCAATAATGGACTCACTTTTAAATTTTTAATCATTTGGACAACTGTATTTTTTCTTATTTCTATATCAAATATTAATACATCATCCGTTTGAATTTGCTTTTGAAATCTACTATAAAGATAACCGAGGTCCGTTAAAAAGTAAAACAATATCATCTTATCATAATCTGTCAATATTTTTGACACACACACACTCACATGTAATTTATCAGTTAATATAAATATAACCATAGATTAAAATTCAAATTCAAAACTAAAAAAAAATAAAAGTTGATAAAAACCAATAACAAAGTCAAAATATAACACTAAAATAATCAATACACATTTTCATTTTGTACTGCACTATTCCGATTTCGTACTACACTAATAGTGTCGTACTGCACACTATTTTAGGCCGTGCTTCAGCTGAACAATTCATCATAGTCATCACACTTTCATGATAGCTGTAAATTATGAAATTATACCGAGTTTCAATTCATATTTAAATATGAAATTAATATAATAAAACATCTGGTTAAATAAGACTTTAATTATAATTATAAGTACTTTTAATATTTTCACATTTATATACATATAAAACAGATAGGTATATGAATTATTTATGTTATTTTATTATTGATCTCAATTTAATTAAGAAGTAAAATCATTTGTATGTATGATTCTTACCGAATGGCTTCTGTCATTGTCATTCCATCATTCATATATTCCTCAAAAGTTTGTCTTAAATCATCTGTTGCTTTCAAATATCTAAGGGCTTCTGCTGTGTTAATGCTATGGTTGTGTTCATTCCAAATTGTAATAACACCAAACAATTTATTCTGTAAATTATGTAACCATAGGCACATGGAACACAATTAAAATATATTAATAAAAAAAAAAACCCTAACAACAAATTATATTATAAGGTGAATCCTAATTCTTTTTAGTTTGAAAGAATTAGTCTTTTAACTACAAGAACTAAAATATTCTCATTAATATGGTGAAATATGAAATTATACACATTTTTGTAACTAAAAATTAAAAAAAAATTATAAAAAATATGACAAAAAGAAGAATATCTACTAAAAAAGAAGCTCAAAAATGTTGTAAAGCTATAGTTGCACGTTGCAAGTATAAATAATTATATATAAAATAGAACTATAATTTAGTA
>NC_042493.1:30718908-30720453 GCF_005508785.2 Acyrthosiphon pisum
CTGCAGATACATGAAAATTTTACTGAATGTTTATATTAGCATTTCCTATACACCATAAAATTTTGAAAATAATTTGATTCTTTTTGAGCTGTGTACAGACATGGTCAGTTTTCAATTTTTTTAGTTTTTTTTTCTATAAATATCAATAAAGTTTTATCTGTTGGGCCAAAAAGTGTATAAATTTAATACAAAGCTCCTGATTAATTGTTACAATATCAGTTGAAAAATATTAAAAAAACATAGACACAATTTTTTTTTATAAGCATTTAAATATCAAATTTTGACAAAATTTATCAAATTTTAATTTGAAAAATTATTTTGTAGTTAAAAATTTATAAAATGTTCAATTTTTGTATCTAAGAATTAAAAATTTAAAACAAGATTCCACATAAGCAATTAATTCTGTTACCAAAAAATTTAAAGAATACATTTACACAGTTTATTTTTATAGTCATTTTAAGTACAAATTTGGACGAAATTACATATTAAAAACCTAGGATAACTATTTTAGTTATTTTGTTGTGATTGTATAATATTATTCGTGGGTACTTGAAACTTCTAAAGTATACTATTATATATCTATGATTTTACCACGGTTTTTTGTTGATGTATAACGCGTTATAACTTATAAGTACCTAATAGATATTATGATATGATTAATTTGGAATTTATTATAGGTACCTATTATAGGTCAATTTTTTTTTAATACCATAGATAAGTATATATTATATGTCTAATACATAGACTGATATACCGTCTCCGCTCAGAATCGTTTTTCTTATACAGTGATATTATATCATTGAATTCAAATTTAATACTGTCCATTATACAGTGACCCACTTCTAACCTACTGTACAGCAGAGCGACATCCACTTACCCACCTTTTTTATATATAACATAATAACGTTATTAAAAAAAATATATTATAATATTAAGGTACTACTACAAAACTATTATAATATTTATACTGTAATTAATCAATAATAATATTTTTATTTTTTATTATAATATACTGTATTATTAATATTATTTTTAATACAGTATAATAATGTGAGTATAATAATTTTGTTTAAACTCCTAATAATATATTTATTTTATTTATATACAATTTCATTACAAAATTCTCGACCGTATGATTTTTAACGCTAATATAAAATTTTTCTTTCATTATTAATTAATCTAATTCATTTGAATTCATTGTGAACTATATTAATATTTAAAATAATAGTGTGGAGACAGAGAACCAACTCTGGACGCGTGTGACTGTAAAACGATTACTAAGCTTTAAACAATAATAGATAATCCATGTACAATGATAATATTATTGAAGCCGATAAACGTACATGAACATTGCGGTCACCGAGTACCGACAACAAGAACGCCAGTCTTATCTAATTTATTAATTTGGTGGACAGCGCGAACTAAGATATAGACACTAAATAATATATACGCTATATATCTTAGTTCGTGCTAGACAGTAAAATAACGATATTGCACATATTTTCAATTGTGTACAGTTTGTTACATTAATGATTGATGCCAGGG
>NC_042493.1:30720993-30732352 GCF_005508785.2 Acyrthosiphon pisum
AAAAATTTTTTTTTTGAACTGTTTTAAAAATACGATCAACAAAATGGCTATCTGAAATTTAAAAACCTATTTGCCTAAAAAATTTTTTAATAGTTTAAAATTTTGAGAAAAACATATCAAATATTATGATATTCAATCAGAATTTCCATAATTATGACTGTAAAGAAAACTGCATTTAAATATATTGATTTTTCACGGAGATACCAAGAGTGATACGGGACTTCTGGGACACATTGTACAATAGTACCTATACATATCTCAGCTGTGGTAGACGGTAGCTATACCTATATATAGGTACGAAAAATATCCGTATATTTAAAAGATTCGTATATACACATTATACAAAATACCAAATTAAATTCGTATACGAATATAAAACAAGAATATATAATATATATTATAATACGTGTAGTCCGTAATAATAATATGCTATCTTATATTGATCGATAATCGTTGGGAGTTTTTTTAAAATTAAAATTGCGAATCAAAAAGAGTTCCCACTAAACTTTTTTTTTTAAAGTTTTATTGCCTTGAAATTTAAAATATAATACACTTTATATATACTAAAACAAAATAATTTTATCTATAGTTATTCTAATACAAGCAACCATTGAAAATATCATGAATATACGGTCATTTGTTTTAGAGTTACACCATATAACAAAATCGATTTTGTCGAAAACTGATTTTGTGTAAAAACTCCTGTTTCTTCTTAATTTTTGTTTTGTTTTTCCCAGGCACGTATTTTGAAGGGAGTGGTGGATGAGGAATTTTTTTTTATTGTATCAATTTTATAATACACAAAAATAATTATTTACTGGAAACACCGCGAGTGACTATTTTACCAGGGATTTTTTGAACAGAATATTAATTATTGACAATTTTTTAGCTATGATTTTTAGCTATAATTTTTGCGCTATGAAAAACATAGTGCAAACTCATTATATTCACAGCCATGTTAACCACATTTTTCAATATTTAGGTATATTATGTACTTACGTTGCGTATTTATCGCGAAAACGGTTTCCAATAAATCATGATTTACGCTTCTGATTAAGTAATAAAAAGATTGTTATTATGCTTACAAAATTATTGTTTTTATTTTCATGCAATCAGGAATTATATTATAAATTAATTTATAATTATAAATAATCTTATTTGTGACCAATGGTAGGGGGTAGAAAGTAGAATACCTAACTTAGATTTACGTAGGTACCTATATAAGTATTTACTTCGATCTTTTCTACTCTATTTAATTATAATATTTTCTACTTTTGAAATAATCCTATATATTTAAATTATTTTATTATTAAAACAATGGTAAATTATATTCCAGTTCGAAATATACTTTTTTTGGTTAGAATTTAAAAAAATCAACTTTATAATTTAGATGGGCATCAGTGCACAATTTAGGAAGGGGCCCTGTTGGCATTTGCCGACTAAACGACCGTTAAATCCGCCACTGGTAGGTACCTACATTTTGTAAAGTAAATATCTAATTTGTGTCAACACATATTTTGTACAACGCATTGTCAACAAATAATAGATAAAAATATAAAATAATGATGTTGGAATCTTAAAAAATTTGGAATTTTGAACTAAAACAATATCTAAACAAAATAAGTGCCTATAGGTACCTACCCACGTTATAATATAATTATTATGTATTATATAGTATATACCAGATACCTATTACAATACACTTATTAGTTATTCATTTATAATACCTACCAAAAATTATAGAAATGATATCAAAGTTGTAATGTGACAAACTATACGTATTCCGTGTTATTATCGGTAATTACATAGGTACCTAATATTCAAAAACACACAATAATTAAAAACTCAATTGCTATGATATTTTCCTATCACTGTAAGTTTATTTGTGAATTTTAATTTTCAAATGTTACGTAACGTAATTAGGTACGATCGTCAAGCACCCCACCATCTTCCGGTCGTATAGGTATAGTCACGATGGCCGACGGTTGTTTTGTTATTTTTTCTCTCCTCTCGGCTGTCTGTAGCCAAACACACACAGAACCACTAACACGTTTTTTTGTTGCGTACGTTTTTCTTTCGTCTTTTTACACGGACTAAGATCTTAGTCCGTGTCTTTTTATTGTTTTCTCGTGAAGTTACCACAATAAAATGGAGTACCTAGTCACTCGGAAACATTTTGCCGTGGCGGTGAACGCTGCCGGGCAAACTAAGGTTATAAACAACAACAAAAAAGGTAACCAAAATTATTATATTTTCTGACCATAATATGGCAGAATGGCATCATTTATCTTGTTATGGCTGGACGTACATTCGTACAAAGAGAAAAGAGCGAAACGTCACATTGTATTATAATATTCTTTACCAATTCGAAAAAAAAATATTTTGATAAATTAATCAATCATCTTATCAATAAATTATCAACACACAAAATGATAGTGATCGTTAGAAATAATAATATCAAAAAATACCTTATAGAGTATTGACAATTTATAATTTAAAACATTGATGACAAGTAGGTAACTGGTAGGTAATGAATGATGTGCTTGTGTTTCTTTGTTTTTTAAGCCTCCATAGTTCAGGCTTCGATAAACATTTTAAGCAACGTTTGCTAGTCAAATAGTAGTTAAAACAGTAAAAATGTATAACTTTAATAATATTTTAATTTTAAACAAATATGATTCTATACTGTATTGCCGAATCTATACATTATGGTAAAATATGATGTATACATTAAATCATGTCTTATACCGTTATTTATTAATAAATATATATTATATTAAACATGATTAAACTGATTATTCTGTGTTTAAGGTGCCAGTATAGCAAGCGACACAAAATTAGCCAAATTAATATTATATTATAAAAAAAACACAAACTGTTTACCTATATAAAGTAAAAAACATTCAATTTGGATTCAAAATACAATAGAAAATATAAACATACATGGATTAAAAGGAACTAGATGTCACTGTTAAAGGTTAATATAATAAATGCATGAATAGTTATGAATTATAAGTTATATTAAGTAGGTAAATTAAAAACATTATTTATTTTTTTTTTTTCAGTTCAGTACTGCAATCATTGACTTTATAATACACAGGTAAAAGCTATCCTATTGTTAATATTGGAAGCTATTAATTGCTATCAGTCGCTAGATTTGTTATATCTGTTTGCATTAAGTGCAATGTGTAGATACAGCCAACCTAGCGGCTGACAGCAATTTGTAGCTTCCAATATTAACAATAGGATGGCAAATCTGTACGTCATTATAAAATGAATGCTGCAATGCTAAAAAAAATATGCCATAATAATTTGCACATATTTTATAATGATGATTTGTAATGTTATAAATTATTTTATAATCCATTATAATTTAAGAATCTGTTTATTTTAAGGTATCAATGTAGAATACAACACAACCTCTGTACTGTAATATGCTTCCAAATCAATAAAAACAGTTGATTGGAAATTCTAAAAAAATTTTAAAATGTTGGATTCAAATACTAAAGTATACTGAAGCATGCAATATACTAGTAGTGGAACAAATAAGGGAACAAATTGTCTCCATTAAATGTTTATGTAAGTAATTCATAAGTGTTAGAAAAGGATTTATAGCACACAGTTTGTATTTAATAAAATATCTTATCTGGTCGATTTTAATTAACTAGGTACATTCTAAAGAGGAATATTATTTTTCTACTTTTTGTTATATTTTTATTTTTGAAATATAACATTCATTCTTATTCAAATTACTTATAATAGATTTTTTTTTTTACATAAATATGTTTTTGAGCTGGATACACAATAAAATTGTAAGAAATGATTAAAAAAAAATACAAGTCACGGGTGGTAGGTAATGTAACATTATTTTGAACTGTATAGTGTATGCCTAATTTTTTTTTTTAGACTACAAAATAAAGTCCAAATTCGGGTTAATGTATTGAGACAGATATTAAATAATTGCATGATGATCAGTCGCTAAAGAGTCTTAATGTACTAAAATTTTCCTTATGAATCTCCAGTTGTTTAAGTATATTATTTTATTTAATAGTTATGTATATTTTTCAATTTTTGTTTGTTTTAGGAAGTGCAGTTCTTAGCCCTAATACTAAACTCAGTAAATGTATTGTATATATTGGATATTAATGTTATGGAATACCTTTAAATGCCAACATGTTCCCACACATCTCAAATAAAAAGTAAGCAGTTAATATATTTTGTTAAAAATATTTATAATTTAACTTAAATAGTTACAATATATATTTAAAATGTAGTCTGCTTTTCTAATATTGAAATACTTGTAACTCTTAACTTATAATCTACTCGTCCTAAATTTAATTTTGTGTATTGAAAAACTTCTGCTCTGGAATATGAAAATAAAACTGTATGTTTTCATAGTTAAAAATTATTCTTTTTTCAAAAACATTTATATTTTTAAAATAATGAGTGTTTAATGATAAAATAATCACCTGGTATAATATTTAATTGTGTAGGTATGTTTAGTTAAAAATTTATTTATTTTTGTTCTTGACGTCATTTCATGAAATTTTTTTATTATATAGGATATTTTTTGTAATTTTTATAATATATTGTGTAATTGTTATTAAGATTTGTTTTTCAATGAATATTTTTACATTTCTAAATATATTTTTTTGTGATTTAATTTAATGCGGAAAGGTGCAGTTTATTTATTTTAAATTTCATGCCAGAGACAGAATGACAGAAACAATTACATTTTTTTAAATTTTGTTTCTATCGTGGTTTTCACATTTTTATTACCTATTTAACGATAAGGTTTTTATTCGTAAATTGTAAAATAAAATTACTTGATAAATTATTTAAGTGACCCATATCTTATTTCTAAGCAAATCACTTATGAGTCAACTACATTATGACATGTACCTTTTACAACTAGGTTCCTATTGCACTACGGTTCTATTATAGCCCTACAGATCACATTGTATGGTAGAACATTAAAAGTGGAAGCATGGACACTTTGTACTATTATAAATTTTAATATTATATAGGTATATGAAGTTTATAATATAAATTTGTCTGAAGTCATAAACTCATAACCAATTATATAAAAGTTGTTATAATTTGGTATATTTAAGTAGATAACTTAGGTTTTAGATTCCACATGGGAGGGACGTGGGTTACTAGGTACCTATCGGTTATAATTGTATCAATATAACATAAATACTCGTATATTTCCCAAGCGTGATATTGAAATTAATCAATTATCTTTTGCGTTTTTGTTGAATTAATTAAATGCATTTTAAATTTAAATTTTATAAAAATATATTACAATTTATTATAAAAATAATGTTTAAATCCCATTATACTTTATAAGTTGGGTATAACATAATGTATTATATACAATGTAACAGCAAAACCTGAAAAATAAAATAACCTTTTTTTATATGTAAGACTCATGCGCTACAAGTACGTAGGTAGGTTTTATATATAAACTTACAATTTTTAATTTTTAATTGTATATATTTTGTATTAAATTGTTTTAGGAAAAATTCAAAATAACCAATTTATTTATAAATCTAATTTTTAGATGAAGTGACTGTCTACTTTAGTTTCAAACATTAATCACTGTCATTCGGACGATGGTATACGAACCCCGCACCGCCACCTCCGTATCATTCACATCGCGCGTAATGCGCTGAGGCGGCGACCAACAAAATTTTAGAAAAAGCTCTTCGTCATGCACAACAAATTAGAGCTTATCCTGATTCAGAATATTATATTTCGTTTATTTCTGTACCTACATTTAGCCGTTCTCGAGAAATAGCGCGGACAAACATATAGATGCAGACGGACAACCAGACAAGATACAAAGAAAAATAAAAACTTTAAAAATACTATACAACTGTAGGTACAACTGGTACAAGTCAAAAGACATAATTTAATGTAGGTAGGTTCATTATATTATACCATAAATCATAATATATTCACAACAATACATTTTAATTTTTTAATTTTAAGTTTATTGATGTATTATTGTGGTCGAAATAATGAAAAATATTTTGGTAAAAATCAGAAGTTAAAAAAATTATTATTTATCGAGATATTGAGAGTTGTTGAATAGCCGCTTGACGTCATAGAGTCCACAAGTGAGCAGCCGCCCATGTTTTAAGTGTAAAAGGAGTTTGATTTACACAATGATTTTAATAACTATTAACTTACGATAGTATTTCAGAATTTTGTTTTTCATAATCCTCAGTATATTTACGTGCTTAACTCGATGGTGTGATTTAAAATTTAATATATCTTGTATATCCCTGCAACAAAAACACTCAGCCAATCTCCATGTAAAAAAAAAATGTATAAGAAATGGCTCTAAAAGTTATATCATAATTTTATAGCTAAGTCTTTGAACTATAGATATCATTTATGATAAAATAGTCTGCTAAATAATTTAACTTAGCTTGGTGACTTTAAAAGACTTGGTTAGTAAGTAATACACTATACCTTTTTCAATGATAGTATTTATAGTGACTATATTATGTACTCGCATTATGCAATAGTATTTTGAAATATTTAACTTAAGTCGTCATGCTAAGTTCAATATTATTTAGCAGACTATTTTAACATTAATTATATGGATAGTTCAAAGACTTAGGTATAAATTCATATCACAACAGCCGTTTTTTATACCTATACTTAGAATTTTTACACGGAGTTAGACGGATTGTTTTCATGGGATATAATAATTTTTTGTTAGGTATAGGTACCTTAGTATTTGTATAAATCATTGTTACGTGACTAGAAATAATTAATAATGTGTTAATAATATGATATCGCCAATGTTGCCGTTGTATGAGCAGTAGTGGTCTGGATAAGCAGTGGATCGGGGGGGGGGGGGGGCAATATTATATTTTATGATATTTATCGGACTTAAAAGTACTTGAACATTTTTGGTTGTTACTTTTAAGCCGGATGGATAACCAATCTGCTTGCGATTTTCCATCTGCACAATATTTCTCCCTATATTTCTGATCGATTAATATCTTATATTATTATATTTATTTAAATTTTGTATTTATATAATCGCCAAAAAGCATATATTTTTTACTAATACAATTATATAAAGATTGTACCTAAACATTAATATATTATTTTATTAATATTAACTTAAATACATTTAACACAAAATAATTCTATCTGATGATTATTAATACCCGGATTTATACTATTGAGCTCGTACCTACCTACTTAATTTCGGCACTCAAATGTTGATATCGTTTTATAACGGTCCTTTTATGTGAAAATATTACACCACTTACGGAAAAGTTGATTTTATTGAAGAAAGATTTTGGAAAGTTTACAAATATTATGCTCTTATATGACGTTCTGTCTGATTTATTGATAGTCAACACTGTACTGCTCGTCTAGCAGGGGACACAGGTTTTGCCTGTATATAGACCAAAAGGGTTGTGTCAGCACATTCCCGTCCTCGCTGAGTGATTAGTTCATGGAGTTTTTGTGCATAATGAAATATTATATTATAATAAATAACGCTTAATAGGTATACTTCATGTTTAAACATAATATTATAGCATTACATTACTACAGTATTACATGATTAGCAGTGGTTTCTAAGTTTCTAACAATACCTATACTGTTCACTCCAAAACAATTAGCTTATCGCGGGACACGACTCTGCGCGACGGTGACACCTCCCTCCTTGTCCATACTCCACTCCGTTATTTAATTATTTAAATTATTATGATTGTTATGTGTATGTATTGGGCCTCGCTACAGTAATTATTTAAGGGGCAACATTTAGGCAATTTCTAATCTTGCCATAGTCGACCGGGATCTACGCGTTAGTTGTATAAATAATTATTAGTGTGAGTGAAATTAAATACAGGTATTCTCTCTCGTACGCGCACGCACATGTCATTACTCGATATAAATTACACTACACGAATTTTACAACAATATACATTTGTTTTGACAAAATTAAAGTTAGTGAACGTTGTCTGATTTTGATTCTGAAAAAAATATTTGAATTCAGCAGAAAAATGTCTAGATCGTACGAAACATTTTCCGTTTTTAATATTAATATTAATTTTAATTATGATTCGAAAAAGTTCATATTTTCAAGTTTTCAATTACAGTTCACAATAATATAAATTTTAGTTTTTACAGAGTGCTTCGTACGATCACTACGAAACACTATCGTACTCATAGACAATTTTCTGGTGAGTTCAAATTTTTTTTCGGAATCAAAATCGAACAACGTTAATTTAACGTTAAACAAATGTTTAAAACAAGTTGCTTACAACATTGTGTTTTAAACATAACAACCCTGTCAACCATACAATTTAATACAAGTATTAATTAAGTACATATTATACAGGTATAGTTAAATTAAAATGTTTATAATTTTTGAACTATGAAAAGTTAGCACAATTTTGTGATTTTGATGAGGTTTGTCAACACTTGAACTTTAAATGTTTATAAAAAAAATAATGACTAAGTACATAAGAAGTTGGATTTTTCATGCATTTAGACCTATGAGCTGGCTAAAAATAAATATACCTACTTCTAGTATTACAATTTTAATTTTGAATACTAATTTGAATATTATGTTAGCCTCTTTTCTATGTTTTGTAGGAAAAAACTTTTGAATTTTTTTGTCACATTGGCCCTTTAAAGTAATTATTTTGGAACTACAGTAGATACATAAACTTTTAAAAACACCGTGAATCTATCCTATACCTAACATAGAAATTTCAAATTAGTATGATTAGTATTAGATTTTTTTTCAAAATTAAAATTAGACTAAAACTATGTTATTTTTTCGCCAGCTTATTGGCATTATTCATTGTCGCGTACTCACATAAGTACAAAAATATTTTCGATAACGTGTGCCGCTGTACATGCGCGTACGTGGCTATAATATATAATGTGTAGTCACCTCGACGGCCCACAGCTGGGTAAGGAATTCACACTCACAATAATAATCATCTATAATAATTTACGAGTTTATACGATTAACACAGCGATCTCGAGTGACGAGATGATATAGCTGTCTAAAGTCTACCCCTTATACAATAGCCATTAGGAGTCAACGCGGCTCTAAACAATTGAATTTTTCATGCATTTAGACTTATAAGCTGGCGAAAAATAAACATAGGTATTAGGTACTGATACTTCTAGTAGTTCAATTTTAATTTTCAATACTAATTTCAATTCACCTCTTTTCAATGTTTTGTATGAAAAACTTTTTCATTTTTTTGTTTTATTAGCACTTTAAAGACATTAAAGTGCAAGTTAATTTTGAGAAATTAAGTAAAGTAATTTGGAACCCTAATACGTAAACTATCCAAAACGTCTAAAATCTGTTTCCTACAATTCACAGAAAAGAGGCTGACGAATTTAAAATTGGAATTGGATTACTAGATGTATGTTAATTTTTCGCCAGCTTATTAGCATTATATTCATTGTTGCGAGTGAACGAAAAATTTTTTCGAGAGTGCTCGTTGAATATTGAGCACGCGCGTACGTGTGTTATGGAACATGGTCGTAGCCGTTCGCCCGCAGCCGGTAGATAATATTAAATCTATTGTTATCGAGTTCGAATTTCTTCGAAATGATAATTTTCTATTTTACACATAATATAGAACCGCTCTCACACTAATAATCATTTACAACTAACACACAGATTACAGGCGGCGAAGACAAGATTATAAATTCTAAATTGTTCCCCTTAAATAATATCCACTCAGTGGCGTAATTGAGAATGTTTCATGGGAGGGGATCAAAATAAATTAGTATGGCAAACTTGTGGGGGGCTTTGCCCGTAATACATCATCAGATTTCTCTGTTTCTTTAAATAATATACAAGAAATTGTGTAGGTAAAATTATTATATTATGCATTATTAATTATTATTATAAATTATTAAACTCTATTTTTTTTAATAAACTCATTCAAATTTTTCATGAAAATTAATATGACATAGATACCTAATAGTTGATTGACTGCAGTTAAATTTTCAATACATTTTTTAACTGGTGTTTATTTAATTTTGCATAATTTTAGCGCGAGTTGTAATAGTAATTATAAATTATAATAAGTGTATAAAATACGTCGTACATATTTTGTACGATTTTAAAACATTTAGTTCCGGGCCTAATAATGCTAAGTATTTTGAATAATTTATAATTGTAATACCTACGTCAATTCCAAGCTTCTTTTTAAAAAAATTCAATGGAGTACTACTAGTTGCTGGTAGCTTACTTTTTTTTTGCTCCATTTTTCTTTTAGCTTATAAAAATAAAATCAATTACTATGTTGTGTGACAATGTGACTATGAGGAAATGGCACGGTGTGTTCTGACTGTGTAGTGTCCACTGTATATACGTGTTTTTTTTTCGTTTTAGTTTTAGTTTATTGAACTTAGAAATTAGAATATTAACTAATACTATGACTTTCAACTTATATACTGTATCGATTTCGTATTTATTAAATCATATCAATCGTATACATTTCAAATTGTAGGTAGGTATTTACCTACATATTAGTACATGACAACCGTCAATCGGCTATTTTAAAGATTTAGATAGGGATTGACGAATTATTATACATTTATGCTTAATGGTTATGACTATGACTAATCAGTAGATTTGATTATAGATTTTTACTGTACACATTTTTGTCGGGATACTTTAGGTAGGTTGTTGGTACATACTATATACGTTAGTATACCTACAGTCTACACCTACACCTCTGCGTTATCATTAAGACGGTCAAATTCGTTTGTATTTCCAGTGCGTACTATATTTACTCATTTATTTAATATCATAAATTTTTAACTATGGAAAATATAACAGTAGTGAACAAATTTAACAATGAAGTCACTGCTTATTATGCAACTGATGCAGAATTTCTTAACAAAGTACCAGTATTGTATTATACAATTAATAAAAACAGCGAAAAGACATTCACAATTTGGAAGGCAGGGTTATCAAAAATGTTTTTGCAAAACAAAGAGATGCGCTTGTCGGAAAAATAATTTACTGTTTAGTTCAAGATGTCACGAAAAAACCACATTTAATATTTTAATCTAATATTTTTTTAATAATTCAAATTAATTTAATATTTTACATGTTACATACAACTTGAAAATAAACTAAACTTAATATGTAAAATAAGTAAAATGGTTGTTATCATATTATAATGATTGTAGTTCTTAAAAGGCCTAAATACTGTTAGTCCGTATGCAATAAGCCTGAAAAACAGCAGGCTGTTTGGAAAAATAAGAAGTAGTTCGCAAACGGGCTACCCCATTGCAAAAGACTAATTTTCCATACGGCCTACGACCAGTGGCGCAACTA
>NC_042493.1:30734340-30742510 GCF_005508785.2 Acyrthosiphon pisum
TATCTTTCAGCTGATGTAACTTTTTATAGGCAATGCAAAAATAAATTAAGATTGGACTTAAAATATCATAATGTGATGTACTTACTATACTAATTTTAAATTATATACAGCGAGTGTAACAGGAAGACGTGACAGATGAAATAACTTTTGTTCTAATCAACATTTAAAAAATGTTTTGTATATATAATTTATAGTCACTTGCGCTACACGTATAATATAAAAAAATATTTTTATTTTTAATACTGAAAATAATAATTTTTAAATTTGTATTCAAATTTTTTTTTTGAAAAATTCAAAATATCCAATTTGTAAATCACATTATAAGAACATTTTTTATGATAAAAACATTTATCTAAGTCATGTAGTTAATTTTTAGAATATTTTTAAATATCAATATATTTTGAGTAAATTATTTTAGAACGTAATAACTTTTTTTTTAAATATTATTTTTGGGAATTTCCGTTACCACTAACACATCAAATGGTGCCCTCAAAAATGTCAGGTACTCTGGGGCCCTAGTGTAAGTACCACCCAACACCCCCGCTTGTTGCGCCACTGCCTACGACCCACACAGCATTTGGGAAATGATAATATTTTGTGAATATTTTGGAGTGCTTGAATAATGAATATTTAACTAAATATATAAATAAATAAATAAATTGTATAAATATTTTATTCTCATAAAATAATAAAATATTGCACAAAAATGTTGACTTAATATTTTATAATGTTTTCATGAAAATGTTTTTTCAAAAAATATTTTTCAAAAGTAAACTTCTTGGCCAAAAAATATAAATAAAATATTTCCTTATTATTTACGCAACTTTTTCAAATATTTTGACAACTATATTGTTATCCTGAAAATATTTATACCATAATTGGGAAATATTAAAATGCTGTGTGGGGACATATACACTGTTAATAAAAAAAATAATAGGTATAATAATAAATAACAATTATGAGAAAAATCCAACAACAAAAAATTGACACTGAATAAGACGTGTCATATTGCATAATAATATATGATAAGTCTCAAACTGCACGGGTCAATGACACCTAAGTTATGTACGTAACACGGTAGCGACGGAGATGATAATATTATATTGAAAATTGAAATATAAACAACTGAGTGTACAAGTGTAATAAAACAATTTGTGCAGTTCAAGCATCATAACAATTTTATTATACATAGCATAACTATATTATATTGTATATTTCCAAAATATGATGTTATAACTTATATTATTATAATATGTTTATATAGTATATACCTATAGGTACTCACAATGCGTATACTCCTGACTCACTTGTATTCGGTGATAGCCATCACCGTAATTACGTGGTAGAATTTGTCAATTAAAACTCCCATAAAACATTTGTAATTACGCCACCGGTAGCTTTAAATTCGAAATAGATTGTTTATTTGTTTATATTGTGTAATTGCATGTAAATTCTATTATTGTACCAATTCGGAAACATTTTAAAACGATTTTTCTATTTATTATATTTATATTTCCACCCGGCTTGGTCCGTATTTTTATGGACCAGGCCTGATTAGTGAATTTGAATTATGATTTATGACTAAGACTGGACTGATCTATATATTTAAATGGTTGAAAAAGGCTGAGTTCGGGACGTTTTAAAACGATAGAATAGATACTATTTTTACACAAATATTATGTTGACCGAATCATAATCATTTAAAAAACAAAATGAAATATTTATCATTCTTGTTTATTAATTTTATATTTAATTTTTTACCATTTATTAGGTTGTTTTGAATTTTTATTTTTAAGGCAAAATGGCTGTTTCCTCATACTCAATCCATTTTATCCGAGACCGCTTACCAGCTCCATCAAGTCTCAACTCTCAACCCGAGGAAGCATACCACACCGGCACATCGTTTTCGACAGTTTTTCATTGTATCCAATATATTTCGACGCCATCGTAAAACAACGAAAAAAAATTTATAATGTGATATGTGAACCACCAATTATAAATAGTAAATACTCGATGTTGCGATAACTCATTTTCTTATTATCGGTCGTCTTATCATAATAATAGTCAAGTAAAACACACAATCTATAAATAGCTATTCAAACGGGGTATATTATATTGCAATTGACACAAAACAACAAAGTATATAACTATGGTTGTAAATAACATCACAGGGTTACATTTTTATTTAATAATACCAAATACCACAGATTATGTTCGTAGTTTGTATAATCTGCAACAGTACGATCAATACGGAATAAATCCGTATTAAAAAAGGTGGGCAAGTGGATGTCGCTCTGCTGTATATAGTAGGTTACAAGTGGGTCACTGTATAATGGATGGTATTACATTAATTGAATTCAATGATAGAATATTAGAATATAATTGTATAAGAAAAACGATTCTGAGCAGAAACTGAATCTGGGTATAAGATATATTATATACTCATATCTATAGTATTAAAAAGAAATTGACCTATAATAAATTCCAAATTATCCATATCACAATATCCGTTAGGTAACGCGTCATACATCAACAAAAAACCGTGGTACTATCATAGATATATAATAGTATACTTTAGAAGTTTTAAGTACCCACGAATAATAATATACGCAATCACAACAAAACAACTAAAATAGTTATTCCAGGTTTTTAAATATGTAATTTCGTCCAAATTTGAGCTTAAAATGACTATAAAAATAAACTGTAATTATGTATATTTTAGATTTTTTGGTAACAGAATTTACTACTTGCGTGGAGTCTTGTTTAAAATTTTCAAGTATTTAAAGTCATTCTTATTTTAATTACAACAAAATAAGAAAATCGTGACATGAGAAATCGAGTGAATATCAAATGTTGTAAAAATATGAATTTCAAACGCTCATAAATTTTTTTTTTGACTTGCTTGTAGAATTTTATTTTTTAAATGGTAGACAAACGTATGAGGAATCTTGTAATACATTTTCAAATCTTAGATTTAAAAAGAAAAGTTATTACGAATTCTTAACTCAAAATAATTTGGTAATTTTCGTGATTTTTTCATATTTTGTTAAGTTTTGAACTTTAAATGCTAAAAAAAAAAAAAAACTGTTACTATGGATTTTTAATTTTTTTCATCTGCCTTTGAAACAATATAAAAGGAACCTTCTATTAAATTTTCAAGCTTTTTTAACCAAAAAATAATATTTTATTGATATTTATAGAAAAAAAAACTAAAAAAAATGGAGACTGAAAATGTCCGTAAACAGCTCAAAATATATCAAAATATTTGAAAAATGTTAGGGTGTATAGACAATGCAAACATAAACGTTCAGTTAACATATTATGCACCTACGGTCATTTGTTCTAGAGTTGTACCAAAAACCAAAATCGATTTTCTCGAAAACACATTTTGCGTAAAAATTCCCGTTTTTCCTTAATTTTTCTTTTGTTTTTCACGTTGCATTTGAAATCTACTGGGAAATTTTTACTTTTGATCCTCCCCCCCAAAGTACCAACTAGATTCACTTTCCTATCAGAAAGAAAAAAAAATATAAGGATTTTAATGTCCTAAAAGGTGATAACAGACACAAAAATAAAAAAATTAATTAAAAAATAAAAAAAAACACATCACTGTAAAATCAATACATTAATCGTTCCACTCAGAATCTAAAAAATGATGCATTAAGAACTATTCCTATAGTAGTGATTTATTTGCGTAAATATAAAATAATATCTGTGTTCAGTTATAAGATTACTTAGAGGGAGTTTTTTGGTTCAAATACTTGATATTGTAATGAATAAACATTTTTATGGTTGATACTACCTACTTAACAATAGAAGCTAGGCAGAATATAAAACGTGTATGATAATAAATTGATAATATCTTCTACCAATATGTAGGCTAAATAAATTGTTTTATACTTCACCCAATCAAAAAATGGTAAACACACATCTAGCAATAAGACAATAAATGGTAAGATATTAAATTTGAAAAAAATGGCCTGAAAATATCCGTTTGCCCGGTAAGAATTGTTGAGCCACTCCGCCCCTGACTCAATTCACCTGTTATCAAGTACCTATATACCTACTCTCCGCTTAACCTTCCCCTTTAGCAACGCAACCAGCTCTCCTTTCTTTAATATTCGCTCAAACATGTCACTGTGTCGCCGGATTGGTAACCCGTGGTCTGTTTCCGTAGTATTCGAACTAATATCAAAATATTTTTTCTTAGGGAAAACTACAAAATAATCATATTTTGCGCAACGCACGGGTACCCAGTGGAGCCGGAACTCAAAAATACCATATTAGCTGTTATGTTAGAATATATCCACATTTATCCTTATATAATTCCCAAATTGTATTATATACAAATGTATTGGCCATGTTGCCCCAAATTATCATATTCTCATGACTGATATTTTATGTTATTACTATCCCCCCTCTCCCCAAAAAACCTATTATGTTATATTCTTTGTTGTTTTTGATGCCATGTAAAATAAAATCACTGAATTATCTTTAAGAAAATTCACGCGATACGGCTCATAGGTCACCACGAAGTGTTCCCCTTACGTGATGGGTGTGTAGTAATAAGCTCCTAAAAAGGCCGAATCGTCACAATCAAAGTCACTACTGGAGAAAAAAAATAAAGTACTTTCACTTAAAAATGTCTTACGTAGATTGTCCCGAGAACAATTTGTGTTTCCACAATATTATACACACAATGTTAAAACTGTAGTAATAATATTATAAAGGATATAATAAAACATTTTTTAAAGATTCATTAACATTATGATAAACTACCATGGTAAAAAAAAATATGTTTCAATAATGTTGTTTCATAACATTTTTAGCAAAATATAGCTCTTAAACATTTCCACAAAAACACATGAATGTTTTAGATATTTTAATAATGGTACTAATATTAAGAAAACAATTTCACTAATATAAGGAAATAAAAAGTTCAAGGATATGTTTAAACAATGAGCTGTACGTCTAATCTATAATATTCTTGATAATTAATTTTTAATCTAAATGAACATAATTAGGTTGTTTTGAATTTTAAATTTATTTTTGATATGAAATGTCGCATGTGTCAAAGCACCTGTGTATACTGTGTTCTAATTGCATCTGAAAAAATTGTTTATAATTTTAATTTAATTTAAATGTTTAAATATATTATTTGTTGGTATCTAAAACAATATAGTATTATAATTTATATTTTATATTTATTTTACACAGATAACATTTAATTTATATTAGATACCTACGTATTTATGTTATACACAATACACAGATAAAATTTATAGTAGGATAAGTTATTTTCCTCCTGCTGGCTATTTATTAAGGAGCAAATTATTGGCAACCTAATTCACATACCGTTACATGGTCGTGCATCTGGTGAATGTGTACCGCGTAGTAGTGTAGATGGTTACGTCCACGCACTCGCAGGTACATGTCAAGTAGTAACAAAATATAACGAAATATTAGTTGACTGTTTCGGGTGTTTCAGCGGACAATAACAAGTTCACGGGAATATGGATAACTCGCGGACAACTGAATATTTTCAGATAATTTCTTTTTTAACAACATAAACAACATCATTCTACAGCCCGCATTAAATTCAGATTTTTTTTTTATTTTAAATAATGGTATAAAAAAATTTGTAAAAAAAGCTATACATTTTTATTTTTTAAGACTTATTACTAAGTTATAAATTAAAATATTGAAAACCAAAGTTCAATGTGCGCTGTAGAATATTAAAAAAAAAAAAATAATAATAATAATTAAATGTTATGGATTTTCAGGACAGGATCATTATTCCCGTAAAGTGTGTTTTTGAAAACAAAATCACATTAGCACCGGATGCCTTAAAATTAAAATCTATTTCTATATTTTAATAGCAGTTTACAAAATATATTAGATACCTTTTATTTAAATACATAAAGTACCTATAGAATCAAGACTAAATTATGCATCATAACTTTAACATGCAAAATATGAAATAAGTAAATAATTTTCCTATATCATTTTCACACACACGGGTTATGATACAAAAAAGCGGGTAAGTGGATGTCGCTCTACTGTACAGAAGGTTACAAGTAGGTCAATGTATAATGGATTGTATTAAACTTGAATTTAATGATACCTATAATATTATTGTATAAGAAAAACGGTTCCGATTTGTCAGTATGGATATTTTATATTGTTATTATTTATTATATCCTGTAAGTTGAATTAATCTATATATATATATAAAGGAATTTTCCTTCCTGAGGGATCAACGTAGAGCCCAAACCACAGGACGGGTCTAGTTGAATATTATAATACTAGAGTTTATTAATCGTTTCTATGGTGATATACAAAGCATTAGAAATTAAAATCCCATGTTTAGCGGTTTTTCGTAATTCGTCGGTGGTTTTTCCCGTGGCATTAAATAACTATTGAGGAAATCAAAAAATGACATCTGTAAAGTACCATCTTGATCCAATTTGTCACCTAAAAGATAAGATACTATATTATGTTGAATCCAAGCACTCCTTCTGGTAAAAATTTTGTATACAGGATAAAAAAAAAAATAAACACCATTGTAAAACCACTAGCTTCTTCGCTCCGCTCAGAATCTAAAATTCAAAATATTTATTATTTATATTTATACCGATTTTATTATACATTTATAATAATAACAAATCAGTTTTGAGCAGCGGCCCGCGGGAAATATCCCGGTATTCCGCCGGCCCAGTCCGCCCCTTTTTGTCATGGCCTCAGGTTAGCCTTTTATTAGATTTTTTTTAAATGTTTTGTAATATAATATAATATAATATTTAGACTTAAAATAAAACACAAGACAACTAATAACGACGGACCATATTATGGAATGTGGAGTGATCCAATGTACATATATACACACACGCATTAGGTATATATATACATTATACGCACTCCTCTTACGCACACGCGACACCATGCAACACATAAATAGTATTCAACACCTCTCCGATGAGATGCTTAGTGGAGGCAACGCAATAAATTACTATCTAGCGGTACCTTTGTCGCACCGCACAAAATAATAAAATATATCAATACTACAATATCACGTATTAATCGATGCACATCGGAAGAAGGGATCACACCAAAATCATACAATATAAGGACCATACGGAATCGACTTGTCGTCAGTGTTATTCCAGAGAAGTCTCAATACAGATTGTCCACAGTCCACGCCAGTCAACATCGCGATACACTACCACATTATTCGTATATGCTCATACATTACTTTATGCGTTATGAATTTATATGTATATTGTATCATTCGAATATTCAAGTATGGTCACTAAGTTATTTGTCTCATATTGCTAGATCAAATATCTAGTTAATTATTATTCTCCATCATCATCATATCTCCAATTTAAATAATCGATTGCTAGTGTAGTGCGATTAAAATATTATAATCATAATTATATTATATTATATTGGTGTTATAACAATTCATATGCTAGATTAATTGTATTCGGGTCGTTATCAATGTCCTTAAGAGGTCCTATATGGTGACGTCAACATAATGGATTTAGAAGAAAACTAGGCTTAACTTCCACAATTAAGGTAATTAAATAATAATCACATTACACTGAGATTTACAAATAAAGTTAAGGAATGTACTAACTGTAGAATCATATAAATATATCATCAAACGAAATATAAATATAAAGAAAATCATCCTAGCAAATTGATATAAATTAAAGTCACGCGGTACATACTTAGCATACTTAGCATAGTGTCAAAATTAAATACTCTTACTCCACTTTTATGTACTTCCGGTTTGGATATCATCGCTTTCACGGAAACTTGGCTCTATCCATCTATATCTACTTCTGAACTCAACTTCTCTAATTACACAGTTTTTCGTTGTGACAGATCATCACTCAACAGCTCAAGCAGTCGAGGTGGTGGTGTATTAATTGCAGTTAAATCTACCTTATTTTGTAAAGTCTTAAATGTTTCTGTTAAAAGTATTGAACTTGTATTTGTGTTAATTAATTTAGGTACTAATATTTTGATTGTCGGTTGCGTTTATATCCCTCCTCTCTCTCCTATAACACTTTATGAACAATTTTTTATAGCAGTCAATGAACTTTTTATATCGAACCCAAAAGCTAAATTTGTCTTGTTAGGCGATTTTAATCTCCCCTCTTAA
>NC_042493.1:30744529-30751672 GCF_005508785.2 Acyrthosiphon pisum
AATATATAAGTCAAAGTGATATCGATCGTCGAACACTAACCCGTAGAAATACAATCCAATCGCAGAAGGCAATCATTCCAACCCAAGCACGAGATATGTGATTTGCCATATACTATAATAACGTAGATAATATAAATATCAAGGCTGGGCAAGTTAACGATTTTTTTAACTCTTTAAGTTATTTTAAAATAATTAAGTTGTTGAGTTAAAAGTTATTCGTATTTTTTTTCGTTAAGTTAAAAGTTAACCCCCCGTAGATCCACCACTGGATGAACCACTAAAGGTTGGTAGAAAATTTAGAACGAAACAAATCAAATATAAAAACAAAATGTACTGAACGAGTAACAACCAAACAGATTAACAAAGTTATTGTCAACATTTTAAAAACTACATGCGAAATCACGAACTGAGTAGGTTGTATTACCTATAATGGTCAACGTTTTAGAAAGACGCGCGACAGCACGAACAAAGTGGGCGGTATGACATGTGAGCTCATACATCGTATGATTGTGGGAGTTGACTGGGTGGTGGGAATCTGGAAAAAATAAGTCACATAAGCCGTTACAAAACACTACAATATAGTGTAAAAACGTGATAATTATTAAATAAGTGATTTCGTATTTCAAGACCGTGCATTTAGAAATATTAAATTCTAAATTAAAAATTTGAATTAATTTGGCGGTTGACTAGGTTGGGTTATCTTTATTTTTTTCCTCCATGAAATTTCGGGATCAGTTCCCTAACCTCACAAGTTACAACAACTAACCTTTTTATTAATTTATCTATGCAACTAGTACCAGCGTATAACTAATTATTTGATAATACTAAAAAGTAACAGGTTGTAATAACAGTAAGGGTTTGAATGAAATTAACTACATAGTGCATTTTAATTAGTAGTAAATTGAACCAGTATTGGTAGCAGAAAACAGAATTGGCGGTGACATGTGGTAATAATCTAATCAGTATGGACATTGTTTATAATTAGGTACTTACTTATGAATAAACTAAAACAAATATTGGAAAACTATCAAAGTTTAACTTTAATCTCTATAGGCCATTAAAACTGTAAGCAAAGAGGACCAAACGTAACACTTAGAAAACTAATAGCATCTAAATTGACTTTGTCTTGGTAAAATACAAACCATAGCCTGGAACAAACATTTAAAATGGCATTTTTTAAATGGTACAGATATTGCAGCCACACATATCCAATACGGACCAATCTTGTTCAGACAGGTATGTAAGATGTAACCTAGAAAAAATATATAAATATTATTATACATTTTTAATCATTAATTATCATGGTAGGTTTTATGTTTGGTCTTGGTGATTTAATAGCTCAAAGTGCAGTTGAAAAGTGTAAACCTGATGAAATTGATTGGTTACGTATGGTGCGCTTTGCATCTATTGGGTGTGCAGTTGGACCAACACTTAGTATGTGGTACAAATCATTGGACAGATTGGGAACTAAAAACACAATACCAATAATTACTAAGAAAATATCAGTCGACCAATTGATTGCATCGCCAATTATTAATGGAGCTGTATTAATTATGAGTAGAGTGTTTAATGGTGATAAATGGCCACAAATTCAAAATAAGCTAGAAGAAGACTTTGTGAAAGTTATGCTCAATAGTTATTTGGTAAAAACGTGAACACAGACCTTTTTATTTATATTATAAGATAATATATTATCTTACAATTTTTATTTATAGATTTGGCCAGCTGTACAAACATTTAATTTCATTATTGTTCCACAACAATACAGGGTTTTAGCTGTACAAGTAGTGTCATTAGCTTGGAATATATATCTTTCATTTGTGAGTGCTGGTGGTGGAAAATCAAAATAATCACATTTTTAATAAAATGTCATCAAAGTGAGTATAATTTTGTTTAAATTTGGACATTTTTTGATTAAATTATGCTTTATATATTTTTATACAATTAATAATATGCTTCTTTATAAACATTTTTTACTTATTTATTGTTAAGTTGAGTTTCCGAGTTAGTTATCTACACCAGTTGTTTCTTGTTAAGCCAAAGGTAATAGACAAATTGTGTAAGGTTGATAGTTATGAAAGTTAATTTTATAGTTGTTAGTATAGTGTACCTTTACACTAAATTATTAAGCTACCTACTGGTTTGTCAATATGTTCCTATTAATTTACAGACTGAATAAAACATTATTATAATTTATAATAATATATAAATACAATAAAAAATATATAAGTACCTAATTCAAAATATATACTTCCAAATTTGTATCTTTTAAAATTTATTAAAATATATTACTGTAATGAACTAATTTTCAAACCATATCATTTACTTTTTATGCACTTAGAGATTTAGTATTTATAAAGGGTTATAAAATAATGATTTATTTTTTCTTGATTCATATTATATGAGTATGACTGTTAAGTAAATATTTATTTTGTTTATAATTTTTGCCATTTAAGAATAACCTTAACTTTGATTACTAAACCCTGGAGACTAGTAGTAGCCTAAATGTAGTAATTAACTATACTAGTAATACATGGTATTCAGTGTTACTGTAACACCATTACTGTAACAGCATTACTTTGTTTGTAATGCTTTACATAATTACAACAGAATTATTTCCAAGTAACGAAAATTAATGGAAATTACTTTTGATAAGTAATTTCTATAGTGTAACGCCTTACAGTTATGAGGTGCTTAATACCTATTGTGAATTGAAAAATAATAATAATATTATAAAATATGTATCTTAAGTGGGTCTTAAGTATACCAATATACGAAAACACTATTAAAACTTAGTTAGTAATCTTAAATTCATATAAATGCAGTACCTATGTATGGCTATTTGCAATTTACAATTTGTTCTCTATTAATGTTATTTATTTTTAATAGGTACACTAAAGAATTCAGAACGAGAGCTGAACAAAAGCTATTTAATTTTATAAATTTATAATACTTATAACTATAATAATTATTAGAGAATAATATTATTTTTCTGGCAGTTATATATTATAATATGTACTGATAAATTATAAATCAAAATATTTACATTGCATAGTCATAAATTATTATAGGCATTTGCCCTTTATAAAAAACATTTTATTTTTATAAGTTCTTGTTTATAAACAATTATTATGATTTTATTTTTATATTGTATTTTATATAATATTTCCGAAGTACCTTCACTGGATGATTTCTTCCCTAAAGACACTCAAGCCATTACACTTAATTTAAAAAACATACATTAGGAGGCTTATTGTACTTTTTTTTTAGTATAGATTGTATAAGTTCTAGATTAAAAATATATAATATTTAATAACACAATTGCGAGCTGTTAATTGTTATTACAAATTCAGTGTCAGTTCAGCAGTCGCTAGCCGTATGTCTGTATCCTGTATTCATGTTTAATATTTTTTATCTATTTTTTTCCAATTATTATACCTTTTAACTATAATATATTTCTGGTTGGGTTGCTTGTAGAATGACAATAAATTGCTTAGATATTAAAAAAACAATAGTTTTTTTTTTTTTTTGTAACGAGGAAGTAGTGTAGCTACCTTTTTGTTTTAAAAGTAAAGTGAATTTATTGCATTTATCTCTTAGTAACAAGTAAAGTAACTAAAGAACATTTTAAAAGTAATTTACCAATACTGAATTGGTATTGAAAAATGTTTTCATTTTATTTGTAACGGATTAATTTTTTTTCATTTTAGATTCTGAGTGAAACGATGAATGTATTAATTTTACAATGATGTGTGTTTTTTTTAATTTTTTATTTTTGTGTCTGTCATCACCTTTTAGGACAGTAAAAATCCTTATATTTTCTTTTCTTTCTGATAGGAAAGTGAATCTAGTTGGTACTTTGGGGGGGAGGATCAAAAGTAAAAATTTCCCAGTAGATTTCAAATGCAACGTGAAAAACAAAAGAAAAATTAAGGAAAAACGGGAATTTTTACGCAAAATGTGTTTTCGAGAAAATCGATTTTGGTTTTTGGTACAACTCTAGAACAAATGACCGTAGGTGCATAATATGTTAACTGAACGTTTATGTTTGCATTGTCTATACACCATAACATTTTCCAAATATTTTGACTTATTTTGAGCTGTTTACGGACATTTTCAGTTTCCATTTTTTTAAGTTTTATTTTCTATAAATATCAATAAAATTTCATTTGTTGGTTAAAAAAGCTTGAAAAATTAATAGAAGGCTTCTAGTATATTGTTTCAATGGCAGATGAAAAAAATTAAAAATCTATAGTCACCATTTTTTTTTATAAGCATCATCAAGTTCAAATATTGACAAAATACGTATAAATGACGAGAATTTGCAAATTATTTTGAGTTAGAAATTCATGAAAAATTTTCTTTTTAAATCTAAGATTTGAAAATGTAATACAAGATTCCTCATAAGTTTTTCTACCTTTTTCAAAAAAAAAATGTCTACAAGCAAGTCACATTAAATTTTTATGAGCTTTTGAAATTCATATTTTTACAACATATGATATTCACTCGATTTTTCATGTTACAATTTTCTTATTTTGTTGTAATTAAAAAACGAATGACTGTAGATACTTGAAAATTTCACTGAACGTTTATATTAGCATTTCCTATACACGATAAAATTTTTAAAATATTTGACGCTTTTTGAGCTGTTTACGGACATTGTCAGTTTTAAATTTTTTTAGTTTTTTTTCTATAAATATCAATAGTTTTATCTGTTGGGCCAAAAAGTGTAAAAATCTAATTCAAAGCTCCTGATATATTGTTACAATAGCAGTTGAAAAATATTAAAATTATATATGCACAATTTTTTTTTATAAGATTTTGAAGTTCAAATTTTGACAAAATTTATCAAATTTAAAATTGAACAATTATTTTATTGTTCAAAATTTATAAAATGTTCAACTTTTATATCTAAGGATTGAAAATTTAAAACAAGATTCCACGTAAGTAGTTAATTCTGTTACTAAAAAATCTAAAAAATACATAAGCACAGTTTATTTTTATACTCATTTTAAGTTCAAATTTGGACGAAATTACATATAAAAAAACCTAGAATAACTATTTTATTTATTTTGTTGTGATTGTATAATATTGTTTGTGGGTACTTGAAACTTCTAAAGTATACTATTATATATCTATGATAGTATCACGGTTTGTTGATGATGTATAACGCGTTATAAGTACCTAATGGATATTGTGATATGATTAATTTGGAATTTATTATAGGTACCTATTATAGGTCAGTTTTTTTTTAATACCATAGATAGGTATATAATAATATGTCTTATACAGTTATACCTAGACTGACATAACGTCTCCACTCAAAATCGTTTTTCTTATACCATGATTTTTTATCAATGAATTCAAAATTAATACCATCCACTTGTAACCTACTGTACAGCAAAGCGATACCACTTGCCTACTTTTTAATATTTAATTTTTAATTTGTGGTTTATTGCGTTTCTTAAAAGCATGGCATGAAATTATAAAAATAAAATAAAATTTGAAATTTTTTTTTGTTTGACAAAAGTACATTGACTACAATACTTTATTGTATCGATGAAATAAATAGTAATTGATTATTAATAAATGAAAGCAATAATTGGTATATCATGAATGAAAGTTAACAGTTTCGTTTTGTTGTTATCTGTATGGTTGCTGGGAAAGGTGTGCGAACGTTTGGATATTATGTATGCCATATAGGGACGGATCCATAGGGGTGGCCTAGGGGCCTAGCCCCCCCTCCCCCAGACATATTTTTTATAAATATAAAAAACATTTTATATTAAATAACAAATAAAGAAAATCTAAACTTCTTTTCACATTGTTGCTTTAAATATTAAATAATCAATAATTTATTTATCACATTGAATACCTATACCTACTATTATGACAACTTTTTTAAATTAAGAATTAAGTATAATATTTTAATATAATTGTATTTGTGTTGTAAACAATTTGTTGCCCCCCAGATCTTTACCCTTGATCGGTGCCTGATGCCATGGTTTCCCCTTCAAAGTTATTTTAATCATAGTATTAAATGTAAATTTTTTGACAAAAAACTTGTATTTTTTCTTATAAAATATTTTATAATTTGTACAGAGTAACAGAAGGACATGATTAATCAAATAATTTTTGGTCTAATCAATATTCAAAGATTTTATTTTAAAATAATGTATAAACGCTTGTGCTACAAGAAGACGTACAGTGTAACATTTTTTTTTTATTACCAAATATGGGAAATATTGAAAACAGCCAATTTTTAAATCTAATTGATATATAGACCTATAATTGTTAGCTGTGTTAGTATCCTGTATTAAGTTTTAAATCATTAGTAATTAAGTGGGAAGATTACATATGTAACCACTTTGGAATTTGTAACGTTATCTATAAAATTAAAATCTAAATATTAGTTAAGACAATTTTAAATAATAAGCTTCTTTGTGAATGGTTAAAGTTGATATTTTATTAATTCTAACTTGTTTAATTACAGTTTTTTTTAACTTTTGACTTGAGGTAATTGTGATATAAAATTAATAGGTTATTAAAATTAGTAATGTTTGTCGAAATCTTTTATCACAACATTAGATTGAATGTTAATGAAAGCAACAAAGTAAAACATTAAAATATGGATAATAATTAATAGGTGTTAAGCTGTTACCTTTGTAAACTGAATTTCATATAAAATACAAAGCAAAGATGAATAGTAAATGTAATATGGAAAATGAACCGCAATGAAAAGTAAATTTTTTTTTAATGAATTGAGTTTTTATAAAAAAAATATTATTCAACATTTTACATTATAAACCAGAGGTCAGCAACTTAATTGATGTAATGGCCAAAATAAATATCCATTTTTCACGAGCCACAATTTTTACATTATAGTTTATTTTATTAAGTAATATAAAATTTAGTTTAATTAAGTCCATAAGTGTTTACAATTTAAACCGAAAGATATATATTTAATTTTAAACATTGAATAAAGTAAAAATTATGGTTCAATTTAAAAAAAAAAATTATTGTTTTTTTATACTGGTAAAATAATATATATAGTATTAATATAAGCTAATTGCATTCAACCAAAATATGATAAAATATTTTATGTAGAGATGTTAAAATACGGTATTTTATTTTTGTTTTGTA
>NC_042493.1:30752121-30778129 GCF_005508785.2 Acyrthosiphon pisum
CTTAATACCCATATAGTTATATACTATTTCATTGTACCTAATTGTACAATAATATAATAGTACAATAAATTGATTTAAGTAATTTTTAACACCTGAATGCTAAATAAACATGATTACAATTATATTTTATATTTTTAATTTTTATATTAATACTAATATTGTATTTTATTAGAGATCCATTCTATAGGTACTACTATACTAGTGTACTACTTAAAAATTAATATTTGAGTTACTAAAATTGTATATATATAAAATGGCATTAAGCCAATAAGTTGATTGCAGTATACAGGTATACAGTATACTTATTAATAATAATAACAATAATAAATGATAATAGTTTTTATCTTTAATCGTGGTAATAACTAAAAATAACACATTATTTTTTTTTTCTATACCGTTTGTATAAAATTATTTTATACCATGTGTATAATACCACGTATAATACAGTATTATACCACTGTATAATACAAACTCACATCTCTAATTTTATGCTAACCTTGTTGAGTACAATATAACTATTATAATATAATATTATTATATAATGACACTGTAAAAAATGTACTTAGCAAACAATTGTTATACCTGTGCGGCTGGGTCATGAATTATCGATTTCCTCAATATTATATATGAAGCTCCAGTGAATACATTATGTCAATGTACATGTGACTGGTAAGTGGTACAATTATATTGAAAACATAAATATAGTGATAGGATGATAGCTTGGAGACTAGCATTTTCGTTCTTAATGGAAGCATATAGGTATAATTTTTAAATGATTTGGGTTAATATGAATATCAATGAAAAATTCTTATTTAAATATGAAAATAATGAAACAATTTTTTGTTGGAATAAAATAAATTTCTGGGCATGTCCCTGCTGTCTCTAAAACTCCTTCAAGGTTGAATCAGTCTATAAAATTAAAATTAATTCAGAATAATTTATACAGAAAATACATAATGTATACCTAGTGCTATATTTTTTACCAATTTAACATAATATAATTAATATTAACTACCAATATATTTATTAAATTCAAAATAAATAATATTATAAATGTAACATAGAGGGACTACACTGTATATTATGTGTATCGTGATTTCAATTTCAGTCGCCTTCCAAAATTCTAATTCATCTAATGATCTGGGCAATCTACTGAACTCCGACGGAAAATGTGGTTGAAGATTTACTTGTTCAGTTAAATTTGATGTTCAAGATCAGTAATTATTTAAACCATACAGGTTTTTGGCCATTTTCCAAAAATGTAATAATCGCATCATTAAATATTATGCATATACCTAATCTAAAACAAAAACTGAAGTCATGTCGATGGGCAATATTTCTATTGGACAAGGGCCTTTGTGATGAGATTAATCACTTTTTGAGCGAAACGATTCAACAGATCTTAATTGAGTATCAATACCCAAAAAATACATTCTTTTGTTTATAAATTACCCTTCTTCTAGGCATGAGTTGCAATTAAGATATGCGTTGAAGTATTTTACATTTAACACGAAAGCTTTGGCTGGCGTGTCACATACAACTTGAGAAATGGAAAACTCTAAAGGTTTTTGATTTATTTTAATTCCAATTTAAAAAAATTACGTTTATTTTATTTTGCTAATAAATGGATCAAAAAAAGAATATACCGAATCAGGTTCTAACTCCTTCCATGAAAAATTCCTAACGGTAGTACAATTTTATTAATTTCAGGAACATTTAAACTAAAATAGGCCAGAAACTAAATTTCGAGCTATCAGAAATAGATAATTCATCAATATGGACCCATTTAAAACTTTTAATATACTTTCAAAATATGTGAAGAATGTACAGAACGTACAGAATGGGTTTAATCGTTCATTCAATATAATCGTTTTCGTATTCAATATATATATTATATAAGAGCCATTTTCCATTAGAATGATATGTGATTTAGATTTAGGCTTTTTCAATAATGATCTAACATTAGGTAACTTTAGGTACGCCAAAACCTTTTTTTTTTAAATAATTTTTAGTATTTTATTTAGTATTTTTTTTTAATGGATTTATAGTTGTATCATACATACCTCCCCATATAGAAATACCATTACTAATTAAGGATTATATTAATGCTTGATACCCTACTCTAACTGTCTTAAGTTCTAAGATAATATCTGTTAAATTTTTAAATGCATATATAAGTTTCTTAATTTATTTGTTAAACATTTTATGTGGTTATACAATTATGGCACATTTCTATACCTAAATATTTACAGTTTCAAACTATTTTTACAAAAGTTTGGCATGTATATATATTTTGATTTAAACAGTCATTCTCGTGCATACATAGATTTGTTTTATTTGGTTGATTCGAATTAACTATATAATGTGGTAATATGTAAGTTTTTTCTAAGTTTAAAAATAAATTATTTTCACAAAGCCATTTTCTTTTGCAAATACTATTTCATTCCAGGATTGGCCTTCAACAAAAATTACTATATCAACTGCATAGCAAACTAGTTTTCTGTGTGTATTCAAGTAATTAATTTGGTTTATATGTATATTAAACAGTGTAGACGATAGAGTTATCCCTTGAGGTACACCACATATTATTGAAGTTTCTTCGCTTAATTCATTGTTTATTCTAACGTGTTGTTTTCTATTTTTTAAGTATGAACTTAATAAATTCTGAGCTGTTCTATTGATACCAAGTATGTTAACATTTTGTAGTAATATTGTATGATCTATATTATCAAATGCTTTTGCTAGATCCAAGTAAACACTTGCACATTTTTTTTTATTTTGGAAAAAGAATTATAAATTTAGCTTGATACTATTACAATTGCTTGTTTAGTACTTTTACCAGGTCTAACACCGAAATGGGTACATGATAGGAGATAATTAGTTTCAAGGTAATGAACTAATTCTTTTTTAATAATCTTTTCAAAATATTTGGCAATATTTGATATTTGTGAGATTGGGCAATAATTTTCAATGTTAGATTTGTAGGTAGATGAATATACTTTTTTTGTTAATAATTTTAACTGTTTTAAGTCCATATTAAATTTATTTTTGAAAAAAGGTTCAATGACCATTATTAGGTGAATGATTAGTTAAAAATTTAATTGTGGGCTAGTTTAATTTTGTAAATAATTTTAACAAAATATTAAAATCTATATACTGACCGATATCAGTTGCGTCCACTAGGGGGGAGCGGGTGGTTAGATACTTGTAAGTTGTGAGATGTTCTGTTTTTGCTAATAAATTTTATAAATTTTCATAATTGTTAAAAGCAGTATTCTCAAGACTAAAATGGCCCAACGGAATTGAACTGAAGGCGTCCCTCTGATACATTTGATGATTGGCTGGGTTGAGGTGTGTCATTATTTTACAATAAGATCCAAGATAATATGTTAAAATTTTTAACCATATCAGTGCAGAATACAATTGGGGAAAGGGTAGAGCCTCTACTATGTTATGAAATACAATTTTCTAGAGTATCAGTCTATAATTTATTATTTAATCCAAGTTACACCACTAGAACCATACCTAGCCATATTATATATATAGTTTATAAGCTTACCTAATCTTACTTTACAACATATGTCAGTGAAATCATATTTCACTATTTTCTGCTTTCTTCGCATGCCAAACGTTGGCTTCCATGACTGAATCAATCTTTAATGTGACACTCAAAACTGCTGTCATCCATTTTATAATTATCATCAGCAATTTCTAAAATTATAATAATATCATGTTATTGCAAGTGGGTAATGCATTAAATAGATGAAAACAATAAATAATTACGTTTTGCTATGTTTATAATTTGAAGATTTATCTAAACAAAAATTATTCCTGAACCCTGTCCAAGAACATACAGAAGACATTTTATTTATAAATAATCTTGAAAGTACTCTTTTGATAAAGTTTTTTCAACTTATTCCACAAACTGAATGTATAATATGAGTCTAAATAAATCAAGATATTTATATATAGAAAAAAATTTTAATTAAATTTTACTATTCTTACTATTTTGAGTTTATATTCATCGTTTTGTAAGTTTTTCTCAATATCTCTTATGACTGCAATATTTTTTAATAAAAATATATTTAAAACAGAATCATCTAATGGAACATATTGTATTGTGCGCTGAGAGAATGTTTTATATGTTCTAAAAGCACATCTAACATTTTATTCAATCTATTCAAGAACATATTTGTTGAATTCAAAATTCTGTTTAAGTGAGTACACCATTACTATGATTACTAGATTCTGAAAAATAAAAGTTATTATTATTATTAAAAATACAAATTTTATAGGTTTATTTATTTCAATGTTTACCTTGATAATTTGATAAATTTGAATTTAAATTACGCCTGATTGATTGTAATGCATCAGATCTTGTATCTGAAATAAGTAAAAAATAATTTTAAAAAAAAACATAAATTAGTATAAACATTATAGGTAGCTATTAACTATACAAATACAAGTTACAGATATTAATTTATAATTAAAAAAATAGTGTACATGTATATTTTAAGTAATTCAATCAGTCAAGTATAATTTGCATTATTGCCTTGCTCATTATGTAAAATATTTGCATTTTCGTATTCGTTTAAGGTTAACAAGCTTCTATATTAGGAAAAAATTAAAAATAATATAAATATAAAAAAATAAAGAATATAATGTAGGCAATGTATAAAGGCAACTACTAACTAGTATAATAATATAATATTACCTTGGTCACAATTGTCGACAAAATGTGATGTTGATTCTGCGGTTAAACCTAATTTATTAAAAATATAAGCAATAATAAAATTAAATGTCTATACAATTTTAGGTATAGAAATCACTTATTTTAAAATTCTTAAAATAAGATAAGCCACATGAAAAAATAATTTAAAATTTACTATTATATTGCTAGGTAGGTACTTCTGTATACTTCTGAAATTTTCTTTTTCTCATTTGTAGTGTTGATATACACACTATAAGATCCATTTCTTTACAAGAATCACTACCTATGAATTAAAAATATTTTATGATATTGAAATAGACATCATAGGTTGCCAACATTATTACCTAATGCATCATATTGGGGTTTGGATAGTTATAATATTCTGCCACGTCTTACTGTTTCTTCGTTTTCTGACTCGGGCATAAATATTTGGACTTCCTTCATCGCAGCTTGTTCAATGAGTATATATATTATGTATTATAATAAATATATTTTTATGTCTTTTAAACCCTTTATAGGGCATAAGGCGCTTTTGCTTTGTGTGCCAAATTTTGTTTCTAGACTCACATACATGTATATTTTATTAATTTTGAAAAAAAAACATTTTTTGCGTATGGTAAAATTAGAGTAATAATAAAAATAAGTGCGCTGTGGTATAATAATTTACTACTTTGATATGTTTACGCGATTACCGATAACAAGATAACAATAACAACTTTTGCGTACAAGCTTACCACTCGTATGAAATTATATTTCCCGTTGCATAAAGTGGTAAAATAATATACCAGTAACTCATCGGTAGAAAAATAAAAAACAGGGTAAAAAACCGGCCAGTCGGACTCGCGTTCCGTAGGTATCATCATCTTGACAACTCTACTTATATTATATAGGTATTCCAGCCACGGTTTAAGATATCTTAAACCGTGATTCTAGCACGATGTAGAGAAGATAAGGGGACACCACGTCTTGTACATAATATTATTCCGGTCGCAACATTTCTCGGTAGTTTGTTAGTACAAATATCAAGTGCAGGTAGCGCCACCATTCGCCCGAAACATTGTGAATACATTGTTTTTAATGTAAAATATCAAAAATGATATACTGTTGTAATAGTATAGTACAATGGGTAGCCAAAATAATACTACAAAAAAACATTTTTTCCAATCAAATTCATCAACAGACAAACTTAACTCGAATCAATCCTTGTATTTAAGAAAAATAACGGCATTGGAAGTAAATAATATTATCTCAAATATGAAAGGCGACTCGGCCCCCGGCAAAGATGGAATAACAATTAACGTAGTTAAACATATTAAAGAATCAATATCAGATATCTTAGCTCATATTTTCAATAAAATACTATTGGAAGGTATCATACCAGATTCTTTTAAAAGTGCCACAGTAACTCCAATTCATAAAAACGGTAATAAAAATTAATAAATAATTACAGACCAATTAGCTTACTAAATATTTTTTCAAAAATTTTTGAGCGGGCCATAAAAACAAGGCTTTTAGATTACTTAGAAGAAAATAATATCTTACCTAAATCACAATACGGATTTAGGAAAAACCTAGGAACAGAAGGTGCATTAGCACGGCTTACCATGGATATATACAATAACTTAAACAATAATAAAAAAACATTAGGAATTTTCCTGGACCTCAGTAAAGCTTTTGACAGCATTTTTCATAAATCGTTGATACTCATACTTCAATCAATAGGTATAGTTAATAAACCACTAAAATTATTAGAATCTTACTTAGACAACAGAAAACAACAAGTAAGAATTAATAACACACTTAGTGACGAAATTACAATCACAACGGGAGTTCCTCAAGGGACAGTATTATCACCTATTCTTTATATTTCTTTATTCTTTTTATGTCTCTTCGCTAAATCATTTAAATATTCACGGTAAACTATTTTCTTATGCAGACGATACAGCCATCCTTATATCTGGGGACAAGTGGGACGAAGTTCGTCTAAAAGCAGAAACGGACCTCCACTTGATAAATGCATGGTTTCTTAAACATAATTTAAGAATAAATTACACTAAATCAAACTACATTAATTTCACTCTAGACAAAAGAACCCAACCTCATTCAAATACAATTAAAATCCATGATATAGATTGTAAATCTAATAACTGTTCGTGTAATGTTATAAATAAAACGGAAACTATTAAATATTTAGGTATTATTTTTGACCAACACCTAAAATGGGATACACACATAAATAGCACAATAATGAAACTACGGAAAATCCACTACCTATTCATTAACGCAAGAAAATACCTAAATAACCAGACTCTACGTTTAATATACTTTGCTATGACACAATCTATTATACAATACGGAATAACCGCCTGGGGTGGATTATGTATTATAGGAAGCAATAAAATATTCAGAGCCCAAAAAAGCATAATTAAAATAATTTTGAGTAAACGAAAAACATATCCCACCAAAGATCTATTTACTGAATTTAAAGTTCTTACGACGCAACAATTATTTTACAGAAATGCCCTATATTATACATACAAATTTAATTTAATAGAGTTCAAACCTAGACACTATAATACACGACAAAAAAACAACTTAGAAATACCTACTGTTCGTATATTGAAATCTAGCCGATGTTTTTCGCAAGTGGGTTTGAAATTATTAAACAATATTCCGCTGCAAATTATTAACAGTACGTCCTATAAAATATATAAACAATCTATTAAATTATGGTTGTTAAATAATACTAGTGACCTACACTCTATGTAATATATCAATGTACCTATATAATGTAGTCTATTTATTTACTTATTTATAAATTCTATTTTTGATGTACTTTTTTTTTTTTTTTATATATATTATATTATATCTACTTATTTTCTGCAATTTATGCTTTAATTACTATAGTTGTACAGGTATGTCTATTTATATATTTATGTTTTTGAATTATAGCCAGATATGACGCAATTTTTTATGAAATACCTAAAATATTATAAAAATTGTAAATGTATACCATACATTTGTTAACCTAGCTCTTAATAGTACTCCATCATCACCGATAAGAGGTTATCCTCAGTGGTGAGATGGGCCATCTAACCACATTGTATATATAATCATTAATTACTTATCAAAATTGTACCTTTCTCTTGGCCAATAAAATATTATTATTATTATTATTATATACGTCCAGGGCCTGATTTACGCATGTGCAGCCGGTGCACTAGCACATGGCCCCCAAATTTGAAGGGCCCTTTCCTATTCCATACTTTGCTACCATAAATAAAAGATATTTTTAATAAGATTTAGTAACTATAACCTATTTATAAGGAGGCCGCAGCAGACGTAGTTTTCATATGTTTTAGACTAATAATAATGATATAATAATATATCAGTCGATAAGTTATCGGTCAGTGATAATACTATAATTCAATGATATTATCAACGATAATGGTTAATTACTGAATTAAGAAAAATAAACAATGCTTATGCAGAATTAGAAAAAAAATTTGGTTTTCTCTTTAAAGATATGGACAGATCAGAAATACAATAATGTTCCAAAAATATATTGGATACATATTCAGATGATTTAGATTCTGATAATTTTGAATGTGAACTGATTCAGTTTCAAGAGTTGAAAAAGTAATTTCTCGGTAATAATTTTTTTGAAGATCCCCATTATTGTTTGAAATAGATATATCGAAGAATGAATATCTGCCATACTTTTCCTACCTTGGACATTATATTACAAATATATTTATCAATGCCATGCATGAACTGTAGTAGGTAGTTCATTATTTATACTCAAACGTATACAAAATCGAATGCGCTCAAGAAAAACTGGACTCATTATCATTACTGGTAATCAACCATGATGTTACTAAACAGTTAACATTTAAAGACGTAATTGCTGAATTTGCAAGAAAAAAACAAGAAAAAAATGTCTATTATAATTAAATAAATGAATTGAACTTTTTATTGTTAAATATGCACCTATTATTATTTCTTAAATTGTTTGTTAAAAAAAGCCCCCAAAGTTTATAGTGCACAGTGCTCAGGGCCTGTAGGTATATGTCGTTTTGGATAGGTAATATTACTTCAACACTAAAAATATTAACCAAGTAAGAATTATTTTTAAGTTATTATTCTATTCAATTAGGTACAATGTAAAATACTTTTAACGTTTAATTATTACTGGCATATCCAGTTTATTGCATTCTGGCAGAAAACATTTGTTTATTTTGTTAGGTATTTTAACAAATTAAGAATGTACATAATATTATTAACAATCTACCAACCATTGATTAAGTCTTAAGACCTGTGTAAATACAAACAATTAGCTTAATTAAAATTAAAAATAGAATATTATCAATTTATAAGTATTATTATTAGGTATTATTATTAACTGATGATAATATATTCTTTTCTCTATTGTAGATATTATTACCTATTGTGATATGATTAATTTGGAATTTATCATAGATACCTATTATAGGTCAATATTTTTTTTTCACTCGATTTCTCATGTAGCGATTTCCTTATTTTGTTGTAATTCAAAAACGAATAACTGCAGATACATGAAAATTTTACTGAATGTTTATATTAGCATTTCCTATACACCATACAATTTTGAAAATATTTTGACTGTTTACGGACATTTTCAGTTTTCAATTTGTTTAGTATTTTTTTTCTATAAATATCAATAAAATTTTATTTGTTGGGTAAAAAAGCGTGAAAATTTAATGCAAGGTTCCTGATATATTGTTACAATAGCAGTTGAAAAATATCAAAAATACATAGGCACAATTTTTTTTATAAGCATTTAAAGATCAAATTTTGACAAAATTTATCAAATTTTAATTTGAAAAATTATTTTGTAGTTAAAAATGTATAAAATGTTCAATTTTTGTATCTAAGAATTGAAAATTTAAAACAAGATTCCACGTAAGTAATTAATTCTGTTACCAAAAAATCTAAAACATACATAATTACAGTTTATTTTAATAGTCATTTTAAGCTCAAATTTGGACGAAATTACATATTTAAAAACCTGGAATAACTATTTTAGTTGTTTTGTTGTGATTGCATATAATATTATTCGTGGGTACTTGAAACTTCGAAAGTATACTATTATATATCTATGATAGTACCACGGTTTTTTGTTGATGTATAACACGTTATAAGTACCTAATACATATTATGATATGATTAATTTGGAATTTATTATAGGTACCTATTATAGGTCAATTTTTTTTAAATACTATAGACTATAGAATACTATAGAATACTATAGAATCGTTTTTCTTATACAATGATATTATATCATTGAATTCAAATTTAATACCATCCATTATACAGTGACCCACTTGTAACCTAATGTACAGCAGAGCGAAATCCACTTACCCACCTTTTTTTAAATTTACTTTTAGATTATTTACAATAATTTTACGGCAGTTTCATGTGATCACCATGCAATATTTATTATAAAATTATTTTAAAATCGGAAACCAATATCTTGTAGATATCACAATCACAGCATATTTAGTTGTTATACATTCGAGGAGATGTTGATTTTATGAAGTTATTTTTATAATTATATATTCATCTAATTAATATATCAAAGTTAAACACCGTAGACGTTATCTTTGAGGTCATACACCGACGTCTATGAGATATTATTGTCAACACATTGCACACAGGAATAGCCAGCCCCATAATTAGATTATATTCGACTGGCCCATCGGGAAATTTTCCCTATTTCCAGATCTGCCAGTCCACCCAAATGTGTGTTAATTGTTAATGGTTAGTAATACTTATAGGTATTAGGTACCTACATTTACATTTATATAGGTAGGTAGTTATGGTAGGTACATTTTATATGTATAATAATTAGTATATATTAATGTTATAATTACATTTTAAATTTTCTAGATTAATCGTCTATAAGATGTTGTACTAAGCTTTTAGTTATGTTTATAAATTAAATTAAGAAGTAGCAATAAGAAACATTATTATTTAAAACTAACTTAAGAAAACAAGGGTTGGACATTAGGCATGATAGGTACTAAAAAAAAGCATCATGGTACCTAAATTATTAAGTGTATTTAGATAAAAGATTCAAGATACATTGATTGTATCAAAGATAAATGATATACTTCATATTTTATATTTCAAATTGAATTTTATTAACTATAACTATTGAACGTGTATAGGTACACTATACCTATCTACACTATACACAAATACTTATTATATAAGTAATTAACATTAAATAATACAATACCTAAGTCAATAGGTACAATAGGCACCAAAAGTGCTGGGCACACATATATCACGCGTGTATCAACCAGACACTGAAATCTATACCACGGTCCTTACAAAATAAACTTTTGGTTACATTTTATATTTATATTATAACCTCCATGCGTGAATAAAACCAAATAGTTTTTTTCATGAAATATTGTTTTCATAAAATTATAGTCTAGTTGTTGCATAGATCCCTGGATTATCTTTACCGTGATCGATGAATGCAGAGGTGTGACAAAAATTCGTATGTGTGGCTCGTGCGGGATGGCAATTTCAGTCTTGGCCGAAACACGTCGACCGTGACTGAAATAGCTCACTGCTTAACCTTGCATGCAGTCAATATAACCAAAAAAGCTTTAAGCTAAGGAACAACATAAAAATGATACTTAAGTCAACACTGGGTTAAAAAAAAAACATTTACGTAATAAAATAACAATTGGTAAAATTGTACCCATTATTAATTATAGACAACAAGTACGATTTAAGGAGGCTCCAGCGTATCATGATTTAAGGAGTAATATTTAGGCAATTTGCATGACATGTACATTTAGGCTATGTTTATGTTTGAGTAGTAAATGAACAAAATGTGTGTGTTTCCGAAAATTGCTATAATGCCGTGTCGGGAACCACCGCCGGATGCAACTCTTGTACGCACACGCACATTGGACACTTCGAAGTTTCCGAAGGAACTACAGGTAAATATTCAATTTCACAAGTTTTTTTAAAATTATTGCGGATAAAAAAATTATTTTCTCGGAAAAAAACTTGAAATGTAATACAAGATTCCTCATAAGTTGTTATAATAGCAGTTTATATATACAGTATTTACTTAATATATATTTAAAGTTAAAATGTTGACAAAAATAAATAATTAATATATAATAAATGCCTATAATTATTATATTTTTACTTTTCCCCAATTAAAACTATATCGATATAAACATTATGGTATTTCACTAGATAATTCTAGTTTTCACCAGTATATTTCAGACGCAACTAGTTATAACTAACAAAACTAAGTTAAAACTAGTTTTAGCGGTGAGGATCTTAGTTAGTTCTAGTTTTAACTAGTCGAAATTATAATTGACTAAAGGGATTTGTGGAAAATAGTTTTGACGGTTTTTGATTTTTGGGATTTAACTTTAATATGATAATATAATATATAAATATTTAATAGTATATAATATTATATTATTATAATGTATATACATTAATACATTATACAACATAATATTTAATATACATAATTTTTCTATGTAGGTATCAAGTATGCACTTAAAAACTAATTATTAACTCATAATTTTCCTTCCTAATTACATGCTTAGGTCGCTTAGGACTGACAACAAATGATCATTGTTTCAGCTTGGTTAAAAATAATTTTTTTCTTCTAAATTTTTGTTTTAAATTATATCATATAGTATAATATACTATATAAATTATATTAATTATAATATATACATAATATAATTTGCGGGCAACCATGTTGGATAAAAATTGAAAAAGTGCGGAATCGTGCTCCAGCGATAAAACCTCTAACCGAATATTACGTTTACATTGTAGTAATGTAAGTATAATATCGTGAATAAATTTGGATAATACATTAATATATAAATATAATGTATTATTACGTCATGTAAAATTAATACAAGAATTAACCACACCTTTAAAAATGAATACTAATTGCTAAACAACTATTTTTATAATAAACCGATAAAAATATGTTTGAAATGATTTAAATTTTTTCTTATTTGTTCAGTTTTGCTTCGATGTTTTGAGTTTTATCAGTATTGCACTATTGCATTCATCTGAATGTCGATTGTGCAATGTGCACACTGTACATATTTTCAATTTTGGTCACGGTGCACATAAGTTTAGTACAAGGACTGATCTTGAAATGAAGAAAACACAATGACACACAATTTATATACATCTGTAAGTTGTTATATAAAATATATAAATTAAAGAATAGGTGATGAACAATAGTCATTAAAAAAATAAAATACTGAACGACAAATTATTATACTATAGCATTTCGTTTATTTAATCAATAATATTATAACTGTGTGTAACACTATAAGTAGAATATAATTTGTTTGCATAGTATTGGATGGTTATAACATAATGATTGATGATACTTCATCAAAACATAATATAATAGGTATAGCAAAGTAATAATATGGTGTATTACTGTAGTGATTCGCGTGTCTAACTGTATAAGAAAAACAAATAAGGCTGTAAGTATAAGCACAATATATTTCTCCTAACAGGAGTTACTATCGATACAATATGTTAACTTAGAAGGTATTATATATAAATAAATAGATTAAATTCCAAACTTGTTTTAAAACAATTTAAAAAATCAACACTTAGAAACATGTAGCTAATTTGACTTATTATAATATATTTAGACATACGTATAACTATGTGACTGGGATTCGTATGCAATAAAAATGTATTGTATGATGTATGATGTTATTTAAATAATTCCTATACATTTCTCTCGATTTATTTAATATCATTGCATTATAACTATTACATTCAAATTACCTATTTGAACCTAGTTCACATTTTTTAGAATTTTAAACCATGTTAATTAAATTGAACTTTAGTTACAAAAACAATTAAACAATTATTGTTTATAATAATTGTTATTATAGGGCCTGGATTACCTAATATGCAAAAATAAAACACTTATCCTCACTTACAGATCTATAAAATGTATGAAAAAAATCACTTATTATTTATCATCAATTAATTTATAAATTTTTTTTTGTTTTTTTTTTTTATTATTTCTTATTAATACCAAATATATACTTAGAAAATCATACAATATAATATTTTTTAAGATATTAAAATGACAAAATGTAATATTATTTCGAATCATTCATTGTTATATGTAACAGGCAACAGCAAGAAATTATACAAAAATTAATGTAAGATTTTCAATTTTAACACTTCTACGGTTATCACGATCATCTTATACCATACACTTGTACCCCGAAACATTAATACGACATTACATAATACAATATAGACGTATAATTAAATCGGGAAAAAACTCCAATATTCGACAGATTTGTTCCTGAACTTTATCGCATTCAAATTATTTCTCACATTTCTTAATAATTATTATCTTATTAATTCAGAGCATCCATGATTTTTTGACAGTATATTGCTGTAAAAAAATAAGTAGGTACAATTTGAATGTTGATTATATTGTTTTATAAATTAGTCAATTAATATGCACTTATTTATAAATATGTAGTTAACATTAATATTTTCCCAGAAATATGAAATATTTAAATGTAAGATATACATTTTAGCATTGAAAATTTTAGGTCTAAGTAAAATACTTATAAATATGCATTTGCATACAAATCCAAGCCCTGTTTATTATTATTATGTATGTATTTATTAGCTGTGAATCTGTGATCAGATCTATGCATTTTACGACTTTTAAGAATTTACATATTTATTGATTTTATTTAGAAGACATAATTAGTGAAATACAAATTACTATTCTAAATAAAATATTGCTCATTGATTATTAAAAGCATACCTCTGTATAGGTACATAATTTATTTATATATTTTTCAATATTATTTTAAAATTTAGCATTGTCTATTTTTTTTTACAAATATTCATGTTAGGTAATTTATTATTTAAGATGTTATTATTATTATTTTTTTTTTTTAATATTATTGAATCTAATTAAAAATTATATATATAACATAATATTTTTAAATTGGTACCTAGGTACCTTTCTTGATAAAAACTTTTTATTTCTAACATTTATCTGATCAATAATATTTTTATTAATTTGTTGGTGAAATAAAAAAACTTTAATAGATATTATGTTGGGGTTTAACATTTTTCTGAACAAATTATCGGGGCATTCAATTCACTGCCCTATCAACTTGCCAATTGTTATAGTCATCACTCATCATAATACAAAAACCAGTCATTTATCAATACAATAATATATGTATAATGTGAACTTACAAATATACAATTTCCGAAATTTAACACCGCGCACATAACAATATTATGTTAACTTATTAGATTTTTACAATAAAATTATCTATCATCTATGTTATATAGTTTTACATTCGTAATATAAAATGGTTAAGTATTATTATTTTCAAATTATATAATATAACTGAAAATGGCACTTAAACGTTTTAAACGTTTCTAGACGCTTCCAAATATAAGCCAGGGAAGAACGTAGGGGAATTTTTGGAATACGCTAACACCCGAATTTCTTTTACGAAGGTGCCCTATAGATAGGTGTTTGTGCGATACGAATATTCGATGAAAAAATATACGTGTAAATCGCTTGTGGCAATTATCATAAAATAATGTACCTAATATAGCCGCAGAATTAGACGACACGTATAGTTAGAAAATATCATTATTAGGGCTGTAAATTTAAATTTATTTTTTTCACCAATTTATGTAAATTTCATCAATTGTTGTATTATTAAAATCAGTGGCTCACTAAGAACTGAACTTCGGGAAGGAGGTATTATCCCTAAAATCCCCCTGTTACTATGTCACTGATTAAAATACTTAATAACATCTTAATGTTTAAGTGTACCGAAGAAACTGTTATGGTTAGATTAGATAATTAGATAATTAAGAGGCCTACACGTATTCTGTTCTTTTGATCAAAAACCTGCCTTGTAGGAAAAACTCTCATGTCTCATAGAGTGATCCGATTTCGACATATTTTTTTTCTTTGAAAGAAAACCACTTTTTACAGGGCGCATTGGACTTGGATTTTCAAAATTCTATTTCTAAAACATAAGATACGATTTTGAATATAACAAATTTTCCCAAGCTTTTGTTATTTCTATTATGTTTGTTTCAAGCAAAGAAATAAAAAATCCACGTCTAATACGCCCGAAGAAAGTTATTCTCTTTCTAACGAAAAAAGAATTAATAAATCAGACCACTCTACGACAAATGAATTTTTCCTGTAAACCGTGTTTTGGTCAAAAAATCATGCTTTTTATTTTCGATTGGTGGTGCCGTTAATATGTACACTCACATAATCATCATTGACGACTAACACAAATGCCATAGGCGGCGGCAACGAACTTGCATATTGCCTAAGTATTGCCCCTTATTAAAGACACACGAACAAGCCCATTAGGATTTATTTTTATGTATTGTGTTCAATTTTAAATTATTTAATTTTTTAAATACATTCCACGATGAATTTGTTGATTTTATTTTAAAATGTATTTTCAAATATTGGGTTTTTTTTCCTATACTAGTTCATTTTTAATGTTTATACAAATTGATTTTCTAGAAAGTGAAATACTATATTTTTTTACAATATATCTTAATGTTTAATTAATGAGTAAAATTTTAAATACAGTCTTTTTGTTGAATAATATATTATTTATATTCACAGCCCCTTTAAGATTATTTTGAAACGTGAGAGTGTCAGTCCGATGGGTGAGAAGATTTTTAGAAATTCCACCTGGACTCGATGTGTTTTAAATGCATCTAAAATCAATCGCTTATTGCCTATAATAGTATAATGCACGTATTTTCGTGAATAATTTAATCAAGTTATCATAATATTTCAAATATAGTTTTGCTAACGCTCAATTTCCAAAACAGAATTTAAAAACGGATCAAATTTCCTATCATTGCTATGGTTTTATTTTAACGTTTCTTTTTATTTATCACTCTATAAAATAATAGTTCAATACATGCCCAAAAATTAGAATAATAATTTTAATACACATTATACATTTATAATTGCAACAATAATAATTAATAATAATAATAATAAAGATTAAAAATACAATGACAGCTATCTATATCTAAAACATATTAATTAATAATAATAATGTGTCTGGCACGTGGACCTAATGTATTTTTTATTGTCAAACGTCACTCCCGGTTCAAAGGGCCAGTATTTATCAAATAAAACGATTTATATTTATCATTATTCATAAATAATTTTTTTTTTACAAAATAATAACGATACTACAATAAATTACTTAAACCACCCCATAATGTAAAAGGCTTAAATATAAATTATTATAATTAAACATTATACTATCGTGTTAACATAATATTATATTATATTATATTGTATGTACACGCTCATGTAAACCTAACATTACCAGTATAACGGGTAATGCACGTTACAGTGTGAACTTAATCTAGTTATAATTATTATCAATAAGACAATATTAATTTAATGGAAGACATTGTGATTTTATTGCTTTTGTATAAAACAATAATTAATGATATCAATATCAATGTTACAATACTAATAATAATAGTAATAATATCGTATTAATACACTCAAGACCTACATTATCGCGCATAAACGTAACGTTATTCACAATACCTACCAACCTGCGTTTATGTCGCTCATCTCGTAATTTAACAAATTAAAGTGAGGTAACACAAAATCAGTCTTCGAAAATTGATCTTAAACACTAAGAAAAGGTCAACCGGCGTGATTGTTTATCTTTTTTTTCTTTTTTTCTTTTTTTCATTACGACGCCCGACCGACCTTTTTCAACTTACGCTAATCTTAACGTTAGTCATATGTTTCATCGTTTTGTTATTCTTGGTTGAATACTATATAATATATCGTTGTGGGGACAAACAAAATCTAAAATTACAGCCATTTAACTAGCGTGAAAATGAAACGAAATGATAATGCACGTGCCGGCCAATGTATAGAGAATGATTATAATGTTAGGTGTATGGCTAAGTAATTATTTTTTATTTCTCAATTCTTGAATAAAAATCTTTTATAATTTAGGTTGCCCAACAATGTTGGGGATGAAAAACAAACCAGGTATAAGTGAGATACGTCGGGGACAGACTGCAAAAGCTGAACATAGATATCATGTGGACCAGCGGATCCGACGGCTGTTCGTGCGACAGACTTCGATCGACTTTATTTTGCTGATTTTACCTTCAGCCTGTGTGTAACATGCTCTGAAAATATAAAATAAGTGAATGCAATTGTTAATGTAAGTACTACGTTTTACCGTCAATCGATGTTCGAATAGTCGAAGTTGTGTCTCACCTGAGGCTCAAAATGTGGGGGTGTCGGATGACAGACGTCTGCGACACTGATGTCTCTAGCCTTTCCATTTTGTAAACTAAAAATAAAAATAATAATTGTTATTACAGCCGTTTACTGTAGGTACTTAAAATAATTATATCATGAACGTATTTCGTATTCATTTTGCAGCCACCCTTTAAAATACAACTCTGGATATGCCCTTGCAAATCGTACACGGAGAGGATAAAAATATGGGTTTAATACCTTTTTATTTTATAGTAAAAACCATAATGGTACTTAAGAAAAAAATAAAGTCTACTTTAAACGGACTAAATATAAAATTAATTTCCATAAAATTATATGGGTTCCTGAAAAATGTTCATGGTTTTGACAAATTACTTCAAAATCTGTACTTTAAATGTTTCATAAAAAAATGTGAGTATAATATATATATCTATGTATTTTATATATATATTTGTAGTTAATGCATGAGAAAAGGTCCGATGAATAATAAACACTTGCATACAAAACTTATTGTATTTTAGATTCTGAAATGATCGACGAATGTATTGAATTTACAATGATTGGTTTATTTCTGTCAGTACACATATTTTTTCTACTAGAAATTATAAAACTTGCAAGAACATGTAATATTAATTATTATGTTGAAACTTTTTAAACATGATAAACAATAATAAGAATTTATTAGACAATACATTAGTAGGTAGCTCAATATCAGGAACCTTACATAAATGATCAAGCTATTTATAGCCGTGAAACAAAGTTTTTAGGAACACAAATCTAAAATTTCAAACATCAAGAAATAATTTAAAAAAATACTAAACATTTTGCACATTTTGTAATTTCTAAAAATGTTAATATATTTTTTAGTGAAATTTCAAGTCTCTTCAGAGGTCTGTGAGTTGGCCGCACAATGTGAAAATGTTTGCTCCAAATTTATACATTTCTGAATTTTGACAAAAAACATAAAAACAAAATCGATTTGGTCGAAATTTTAGTGTTGATAATTCCAGTTATCTCGCTGTTGTATGTTAGTTTTTCACAATTGTGAAGAATATTATTTTAAGTACATTGGTCTTAGCCAAAAATTCTTTTTATTTTTGTACATTAAACTATTCAAGTACCAATTCAATTAAATTTACTAGGTGCTAGAAATCAAAGTTTAAGATTAAAGCAAATTTTTGGGTGTTTAAATCACCCCTCATGGATATGTTTTTCCCTGATAAATGTATCGTATATATATAATATATATGTATACTGTAAAAAACTTGATTTAATTTATTAAGCCCCCCTCATTTTTTAGGTCAAAAATCAGTTTTTAACAAACTAGATTTTTTTATTTTGTTTTAACACAAAAGCAAAAACCCTTAAATACTTGAAATTATCACCAAATGTTTATATTTTCAGTTCTTGTACAATGTTAATTATTAATTTCAAAACAATATTGACTCTTTTTGAGTAATAATATACGTTTGAATATTTGATTCTCTTCTATAAATGTAAATAAAATATTTGGTCCTCAGTAAAAAAAAACTTAAAAATATTATTATTAAAGTTTTTTTTAAATATTTAAGACACGCGATACTAAAGTATTTGATGTTAAAATATTGACAAAATTCATCAACATTTGCAAATTATTTTGTGGTTAAAATATGTATGACTAAGGCTTGAAAATGTACTACAAGGGTCTTCATAAATAGTTTATTATGAAACCAAAAAATCTAAAAAATATTTACAAGCATAATTGGACGGTGTTTGCCATTTTTCTAACATTCATATAAACTTTAAGCTACCTATATTACCTATTTATAGGTACCACGAACATATGCATATCATCCTACGGTAAGACGGTTTTGATCAAAATTTAATAACAATAATAAATTGTATAAATAATTTGTACTACCTATTATAATATTTAAATACTAATAATAAAATAATTACTGTGATGTTTTCGTAAAAATATTAATCAATCTACTATTGTACTAATTGTAAAATAAACTAAAATAATATCAATATAAAATATATAATATTAGGTATATATCCTAGACTGATCCGTTCAGAATACTTTTTTGTATCCAATGATATAATTATATAATATCATTCTGATAAACTTTAACACATCTATTACATGTACCCACTACTCGTCAATCTACTGGCTACTGTACAACATAGTATATTTGCTCACCTTTTTACCTTCGTTACTATAAAATGTGATTTGCGTAAACCGTGTAAGAGTGTAACTACCTACCGCAGTTAAAATATGGACACCATGTAAGATAAGTAAATGTTGAAGTCTGCACTTCTACAGTAATAATATATTTACTTACGGTACTGAGGAATTTAAAACATAGTGTCAGTGTGTTATTAAATATTTAGAAAACAGAAAAATCTCATTATACCTATGAATTTATCTCACAGAAACTAGCTTATGGGGTTTCGGCTTCGGACCATGTTGATATGAACTGAAGTCAATCATTTAAAAATGGTTAAAACGAACAGCACACTATTACGACATATTTGTAGCGACTACAATATTAATTAAGTTCCTATAAATACGATCAGAAAAACCATTGCGATATTCATTTCGATAACCCATAATGATATCAACTGGGAATTGGGATACGATGTTCCATCTTTTAACACAAACCCGAACGATAGAAGTTCGTAATTTTTAACCTACATTACAATTAGGTATTATTAAAACGATGGTACATTAATGTTTTTATAATTTAATAACCAAACGGCAACTTATATGCTTATGTTTGCTTAATTCTTGAGTTTGTTTGATTATAATTTATAGGTGTACTATTTTGTTAAGCCATAGCTGTTGTAAAACTTTATAAGTGGAACTGCAGTATGCGCTTTTCACTTGCGTTTCATCTAATAGATAGGTACATAATATGGTAGTAGGTACTTATAAGTTATAACTATTATAATATCTAATCGAAAGAGAAAAAAAAGCCAAGTTGATCCAAAAAATGATTTTTTAATTAATAATAATTTACCGTAGGTACACACTTCAATAAAATTATTATCTTGAGTATTAAATACCTATACCTATATATGACCTACAATGTGAAATAGTATAATAAGCATTTAAGAATTTAATGATAGGTATGTATAGATATTATAGAATGTTAAGTAAGTATCGTATTAATTTGTGATTGTTTGCTTAACTATTATGTTCAATTAAATTGGTCCTCTGGCTAAATAAAATTAGTAATATTATTTCTATACTGAACTACGTGTAATGGTTATTCTTTATTAGTTATTTTACTTATTTGTATAACAATAAGCTTAAGTACCTATGCGTAATTTTTGTGTCCGCGTTTTTTAATATAATGATCTGTCAGCTAACAGATGAGGAATTAAACAAGATTAAAGCAATATAAAGAACACATTTTTTATAAATAAAACACTGATTTTGTACTCGCATGTTATGATATAAATATATCTGATGCACTTGTGACTTGTGTACAATATTATTTAATGCACTAATGTGTTCCAATTTACAATACGCATGTTTGCTCAAATCATTTTCTTTCCGTTTCTGGGATTTTACTAATATCTCAATTAGTGGCCCACATGTTTAAAATATAATATATTATATTATTATCTTAGGTTTATACGCATTTATATAGAGACTATCAAACTGTACAATATGGAAAACCGCGCTATATATTTTATGGTAAAGTATTAGCTCCCTCACGTGTTAAACAGATCCATTAAAAGCTTAAGCCACGCGCGCAAGATGTTCGGAGGGGCCAAATCTAAAATTAACCCCAACCCTTAATTTAATACTCCGTCAAGTGCGAACCCCTTGTTAAAAAGTTTCTATAGCTACAAAATCCACTTAGCGGTCTCTCCTAAAATTCGATTTAGCAATACGCAAACAGAGAAAAAACAAAATACGCGTAGAACGAATATTGTGGTCTCCGGTAAATAATTTAAAATCACGATTAGTATGTTACTCAATCACTTTGAATCGACCGAGTAATTATTTTTAAATAAAATGGACGTATATATGCAAGACGATAAATTATTATATTCAATGCCCTTTGGTTAATGTGTTCCGTGGGAATATGCAGACTACTGCAATTTATAGCAGACGGGGAAACATATTATAATCATTATTACAATCAGAAATTCATATTTCAAATGTCCATAATATAGATATAATTTTTTATGCCGTAATCGGTGTTGTCCATAACTATTTCATATACCTACTTATACAGTTACCTATACGGCTATACATAACAATTGCATACCAATATATTATTATTATTTTAATGCTCGGGAGTATTTTTATTAAAATCGTCTTACTGTCTTAGGAAATAACTCATATCATAACTATATTACAGTGAGTACAGCAAAATTATAAATATTTTATTGTACTCATCACATTTTTATATATCTGAGTAAGTATAGAGTTTTCAATAATAATACAGTATGTGGTATGTACATTTAGCACATATTATACGGAATGATAAATATTAAACAAATGTATGCATTTAAAAAAAAATATATATGAAATACTTCGCGCAAAAATAAGTGCATAATGCTAATAAATATCCAAACTTCAATCTTTTAGCAATGATAAAGAAAATATAAAACCAAATTTGTTGTAATATACTTGCACATAAATACATAATAGTTTTAATTTAATTTATTTTACCATTTCCACACTCAAAAAAAGTATAAACATGTACCTATTATCATCTATTAATATGACATAGGTTAGGTTAGGTTCCTACAGTACCTACCTATCAAGTCATAATCTAGTTATACAATCAATAACTTATATACAACTGTCAGCATATTAAGTACATATGTACAAATACAATATATAAGTACCTAATTGTACTTAGTTTTGCATAATTATTAATTCAAAATGTTTTCATTGATCCATGCATCACGCTTATTCGAGGTTTTTAAAGTGCTGGAAACTCATAGATCTGCTATTAGGTACTATAATAGTTATAACCTAGCTATTATAAGGAAAGAATTCAAATCAATGCTAATGTCAAATCGTTAAATGCGCTACTACCAGGGGCGCCATTTGAGTTTTATAATAGGGGTGCCAACATTTAAGCAGGCCAATTTTTTTTCTTGTCAGGCCACATTTAAAAAAATAGTATATGCAGATATCGTTTAATAATTAATATCATTTAGGTTAGGCTCTTGAAGAATATATTTTAATGAATTCAAATTATTCATTAATAATTTGTTTGCCTTTTGGTACAGCTGTACAGCCGTACAGGTATAGGTATCTACATTTAATCAATGCAATTTATTCCAAATAAAATGAATACATTATATTTATTTACTTATTATAATAAATAATTTAATAATAATACAATATTCCATACAGTTACAGACGTACAGTATTCATAAGTTTTTTAAATTAATTATACTATTCTAATTTATACCTTCTACTTTTTAGTTTCGAAAATCTATCTACTGCCTCTTCTAAATCTATTTTGTTAGCATCTTCTTTTTCTACCGCTATGACCAATAAGTCACTCAAACGCTCGTCACCCATTGAAGATCTTAGATAAGATTTTACTCTTTTGAGTGAAGAAAAAAACCTTTCATTTGATGCAGTACTCACTGGAAGAGTGTTTATAATTTGAAGTATCTTCAATGTTTCTGAAAATGCTGCTGGTAGTTTTTTGAGTGTATCAATGATTAAATTTAAATCTGGTTGAACAATATTTTTTTGTTGAAGCAACGATTTTGCAGAAGTAAATTCAGATGGAATTTTTAATACATTAATTTTAAAATATTTGTAATGATTTAAAAAATTTTGTAAATGTAAACATTCTTCATTGAAATAGTTGTTATTATTATAATCAAATATCTGGAATATGTTAAATAAATCTTGGTTTTTTTCAGAAAAACGCAAGTCTATCTGTGTCAGAAACCTGGTAAATAAATATAAAAGAATATAAATCTCTAGTAAATATAAATAATATTATGAAATATCCGAGAGTTTGCAATACAAATCTATCTAAACAATAATTATAAGATTGTATTATAAGAACAACAATACCTCAGCAAGTAAATCCTAATGTGATTTTAATTTTTAACAATTTAGTACCTAGCTAATAACATATTGATTCTAATTTTTAAATGAATTGTCTATGACACTTTTATAAATATTGATGAGTGAAAGTACTATTATGTAGGTACAATATTATATTTTAAAATATCAAGATAGATTTCTATAGTAATATTATATTAAATAAATATTTATTTACCTGTCAATAATAGCATAGAAAACTTCGCTTTTTACATTTTGTGTAATATTTGTGTTTTGAGCTTTTCCTAATGTAGAATCCACCAAGTAGTCATCCAAATTTTTATTGAATGTACAATTTCTTTTTAATCTTATTTTTCTTACTTCGTCATCAGCTAATCCATTTTTCTTAGCAAATAATTTTGACTTATTATGAATTTGAAAGAATGTCTCTTCGTTACGGAAACTTTGTAGATCTTTTTTAGTTGATTTGACCAAATGCATAGCATCAGGTAAAAAAATTGAAGTAGATTGTAATTCACATGACAAGCAGTGAACACACTTGAGAATTTTTTTCATAATACTCAATATCATAATAAATTGAAAAGTAGAAATTTCCTCGAGTAATCCACATGCTCTAGCTGTTTGATCTCCTTGTAGAGTTAAAATAGTCAAAACTTCTTTAATTTCTGAGTATCTCTGTTTTATTTTTTGTAGTGAGCTATACCAATACGACCATCTGGTTTCTACTAATCTTTCCAAATGTAATACCTTGATTTTTTTATCATTTTGGATTTTAGTGAATAATTCATACCTGGTTTGGCTATTCATTAAATATGTATAAATACCTTGAACAGTATCAAACATGTTTACCACGGACCTTATGTCTTGAATTGAATTTAATAAACATAAGTTAAGACGATGTGCATAACAATGTATATATATAGCGTGTGGAACAATGTCTGCTATTCTCTTTTGTACACCTGTAAACGATCCACTCATCACTGATGCACCATCGTAGCACTGGGCTACACATCTACTAATGTCCAACTTATTTTCCGCAACAATAGTTAAAATAGCTTTACTTAGAGAGTCTGCATCACACCTTTTCATATGATAACAGCCAAGAGCTTTTTCTTGAATATTATAGTTTTTATCAATAAATCTGATTAAAAAACTCAGTTGCTCTTTTTTACTCGCATCTTTTGTTTCATCAACTAAAATACTGTATGCAGTAAACTCAGACATGTTATTTAAAATTATATTTTTTGTAGATGAAGCAATAACACCTATCAAATCATTTTGGTACTCGTGGGATGTATAATGACCGTACCTTGATTTCATTTTTAATTTTGTGTTCTTGTCTCCAAATGTCTCTAATAGTTCAATGAAATTACCTCTATTTAAAGACTCCCTTTTTTCATTATGGCCACGAAATGAAAGTCCTTGTTTTGCAAGATACAGGGTAGCTTTTAATAAAAAAAAAACATGATTACGATTTTCTTTAATATCTTCTAGTCTTGAGTGAGTTAGTAAATTTGCAATACAGTTATCATTTTGTTTTGTACTTAAATATAGCGTCCATTTTTCAATGCTGGACTTGTGTCTATCACTTTCGTTATGAATCTTCAAACATACAGACTGCTTTTTCCAACCACTAAATCCTCGATCGATAAATACGTAGTTACCACTATATTGGCCACGAATACATTTATTTATTGAAAAATGTCTGCATGCAAAACAATACACTGCATCATTTAACTGAGAGTATTCAATCCAGTTATACAATTTATAGTAATTGGAATTAAAAGATCTATTATCTCGATTTCTTGGAAATATAGTTAACATTGGTTGCTCTGGAGTATGATTTTTATTCAGAGAAATATCAATTACCTATATAAATCAAAAT
>NC_042493.1:30778229-30781520 GCF_005508785.2 Acyrthosiphon pisum
TTTAAAAAAATTACTCACAATAAAAATGAATAAGTAGGTAAGACATCAAGTCTTAATAATAAATTGATAACATTAAGTTTGGGACAATTACAGTTTGAATATAATATACATCGTATAAGAAATGCAAGTTTGCATTTAAATTTCTGGTAAACACTTTGAAAATACAATGCAATAATACCTAGTGAAAACTCTTAAAATAAATATAAATTATAGAAAAAATTTTTCTATTGCCAATTTTCAATATATATAAATTTAACTAACCTTCTGTGTATCTTTATCTTCAACATGAGATTCATTTCTACATTCATCTAGATTATTGTCTTCACTTATATTAATTTCAAATGCGTTACTACAAGTCTGATCATTTGATTCTAAAACTGTATTATCTGTGGTTGGTAAAATAACAGGAACATTGGCAATCTATAAATTAGTATATTAAAAATTATTATAAATACTAATTAACATAATAAATATATTGTGTGGTTATAAATTTAACTTACCTTCTGTATATCTTTATCTTCAACATTAGATTCATTTCTACGTTCATCTAGACTATTGTCTTTACTGACTTTACTTATATTAATTTCAAATGCGTTACTACAAGTCTGATCATTTGATTCTAAAACTGTATTATCTGTGGTTGGTAAAATAACAGGAACATTGGCAATCTATAAATTAGTATATTAAAAATTATTATAAATACTAATTAACATAATAAATATATTGTGTGGTTATAAATTTAACTTACCTTCTGTATATCTTTATCTTCAACATTAGATTCATTTCTACGTTCATCTAGACTATTGTCTTTACTGACTTTACTTATATTAATTTCAAATGCGTTACTACAAGTCTGATCATTTGATTCTAAAACTGTATTATCTGTGGTTGGTAAAATAACAGGAACATTGGCAATCTATAAATTAGTATATTAAAAATTATTATAAATACTAATTAACATAATAAATATATTGTGTGGTTATAAATTTAACTTACCTTCTGTATATCTTTATCTTCAACATTAGATTCATTTCTACGTTCATCTAGACTATTGTCTTTACTGACTTTACATATATTAATTTCAAATGCGTTACTACAAGTCTGATCATTTGATTCTAAAACTGTATTATCTGTGGTTGGTAAAATAACAGGAACATTGGCAATCTATAAATTAGTATATTAAAAATATTATAAATACTAATTAGCATAATAAATATATTACAACAGCTAATACAATTGTTATTTGTTTGTAATTACCAACAAGTAAAAACACACTTTTTCATCAACTACTTTTTTATTGAAATTTAAAAATGTACTTACTGGTCTTACTATAATTGTTGACTGCTTATTTGTTGTAAACATTTGCTCTATATTGTAGCATTTGGATGATATTTCAATCATTTTTTTTTTGTTTTTGTCGCGCAAACGAGCAGCTCCGCCTTTTCTCTTATTTTCATTTTCAACATTCATGATGACAAAATTAAAAAAACAATTATATAGTCGATAACTAAATAACAACACTTTACGTTTTTACGTAAATTACGTTAACATGTGAAAACTTCACTCTTCACTCTTCAATCTTAAATCAGTATCATTAATATCAATAAGCTTTCATTTCATTTTCGATCTATTTTAAGAATGTATTTTCCAGTAATCACTAATCAGTCAGTCGTCCGTCGACCGTATACCCCCACCAACAACCGCCGGTATGCGACGTGCGTACAGTGCCGTCAGTCCTTTGTGAACCATAATATACAGCCAGTTCCAATTGGCACCACTATAATATACGTGTTTACATACAATTTATTTGAAATCGCCAATCGGTGTATGCCACGATTTAAGATAGTACTATCTTAAATCGTGGTGTATGCTTATTGCTTAGCGGAAAGTTTTGATCGGCGACCGTCGTGCACGATTGAGACGATTGAGTGCGAGAGCGGGAGAATTTGGGCTCGGGACGGCCGTCGGTGCATTCTAAATTTTAATCCAGGCCAATAAGACACAGAAAAAAATAGGGGAGCCAAAGTATACCCTGCTCCCCCCCAAATGGCGCCCCTGATAATATTATATTATATTACGTCTTGTGCTAAAAATCAAATTTTTGTTTACTAAAAATTGAGTAGGTACCATATTACGATATGGTGTTTAAAAATTAAAACTATTGTTTGTATAACAAACTAGCTGATCCCGTGCACTTCGTTGCCCGTTAAATTTACTAACTCTATATGACTCAAACTTTGTTAATTTCGTTATTTAATATTCGGTGTATGGTGTTCAAAATTTATCTTAACTTTTTCGTTGTCCGGAATAAAAATTCTGATTCGCAGCACTATATTATCAGGTAGGCAATCTACCTGCGGTAGATCGCGGACCCCGGGCTGTTTGTACGTAACTGTATGATTTAACTATAAAGTATCAAAGTTATACCAAGTTTGTCGTATTCCTGCACCTATGGTGGATTAATATAATCAATTAATATAAAATCATAACCTAATCTAACCATACTAAAATCCGATGAATAAAAAAAAACTAAATTTAACTATTTTTAAATTAGCCTGTCTTCTTCCCAAAGGTCTAATCTACACACAAATATTCATTTATATAAAAATATTGACAAAAAACAATAATACTAATCAACAAACATGTCTGATTAGTGATTAACCAATAGCAACCAATATATAATACACTTTTTCACCACAGCGTTGTATTTTTTACATCCAGATTTCCTACTTTTCCGGTGGATTTTCTCTAAAATTTTCTATCGTAAAAACCTTCTCCTGGCAATTACAAACATCTTGAAAAAAAATTGAGCCCAATCGGACGAGCCGTTCTCATTGATGAGGTAACGTACATTTTTCACGCTCCATTTATATATGTATATATTAATAACTAAATTAATTGAAATTGTATATCATATTAAATACTTCCAAGCGCTTATGCCTCAAATACGCATTATAGTTTATTATAATCAATGAAAATAAAAATGTTTTAATTCTTTGCATTTAATTAAGTATTTATGAATATGTCCATATATACATAACACTATAACATATAAGTAATACAAAAAGTACTAAACTATAATATTATCGGGGGCGTATGGTAGAAAATTACAATCTAAAACCTGACTGAAATGAGATTAAACGTTTTCCGCTGAAATCCATTATAGAGATTATTAATTTCAACTTACTATTCTTAGATAATTACACGAATCCCATGTTTCAGGCTTTTAGCATATAAATTTGTAATAGCTCTCGATAAACATTGAAGAGTATTGATTTTACGTCTATTATA
>NC_042493.1:30781570-30796026 GCF_005508785.2 Acyrthosiphon pisum
CCAGTTCATCATTATAATATATGTTACATTTTATAAACATTAAATTTATTTTTATTATTAATTAAATTGTAGATTTATTTTTTAAATATTAAATTAGTTGATCTATAATGTAATAAATATATTATTATTTTTTGTATGATGTAATCAATAGCACAAATATCATTCTATATAAGGAGCATACAGAATCGTCGAGTCAGACACAAATCTTTTACACAAGAGGATCCGGTGTACAACGTCAATGCTAGTCCATGCACTTCGACAATATTTTTGCGATTCAAAGCGAGTGCGTACATATTATATGTACCTATATTGTATATCGAGTTATTCCAGCACTCAGCATGAGTGTTTGACTGTCTAAATTAATTATCTCGTATTATCGTATTATCTAACAAATTCACCTTGTTAATTACCTATTCATTCACCTATCTATTCACTTTTTGCAATATAAGGTTATATCTACTATTACTATCATCGTATTATAGACCACATATGATATTATTACACAGTTAAACAATCAGTGATGTATTTTGGGTATTTTGTCGGGGGATGTCCAACATTTATAGAAACCTCACAAATAACATTTTTAGAATTATTATCTTTACTAATATTTTAGATTCTGAGTGGAACGATGAATGTACTGATTTTACAATGATGTGTGTTTTTTTTTTATTTTTTTTTTATTTTCTTATTTTTTTTTTATTTTTTATTTATTTTAGATTCTGAGTGGAACGATGAATGTATTGATTTTACAATGATGTGTGTTTTTTTATTTTTTTTTATTTTTTTTGTGTCTGTGTACACGATAAGTAGTCGAAATAATGCTACGATTTTCAACTTCAGTATCTTGTTCGATCAGAAAGTGAATATCGTTGGTGCATTGGGGAGGTCAAAATTTAAATTTCCCAGTAGTTTTCAAAAGCGCCGGGAAAAACCAAAGAAAAATTAAGGAAAAACGGGAATTTTTACGCAAAATCGATTTTTCACAAAATTAAATTTGGTTTTTGGTGTAACTTTAAAAAAAATGACCATAGATACATGAAATTTTGACTGAATGTTTATCTTAGCATTTTCTATACACCATAATATTTTCAAAATATTTAGATTTATTTTGAGCTCTTTAGGGACATTTTCATTTTCCATTTTTTTTTAGTTTTTTTTCTAAAAATATCAATAAAATTTTATTTGTTGGATAAAAAAGCTTGAAAATTTAATAGAAGGCTCCTAGTATATTGTTTCAAAGGCAGATGAAAAATATTAAAAATCGTTAGTCACAGTTTTTTTTTATAAGCATTTAAAGTCCAAAAAATGACAAAATATGGAAAAATCACGAAAATTTGCAAATTATTTCGAGTTAGAAATTCATAAAATTTTTCTTTTTAAATCTAAGATATGAAATGTATACAGATTCCTTATAGTTTTATCTGTTGGGCCAAAAAGTGTAAAAATTTAATACAAAGCTCCTGATATATTGTTACAATATTAATTGGAAAATATTAAAAATACGTAGGCACAATTTTTTTTTATAAGCATTTAAAGAACGAATTTTGACAAAATTAACAAATTTTGATTTGAAAAATTATTTTGTAGTTAAATATTTATAAAATGTTCAATTTTCGTATCTAAGAATTGAAAATTTAAAACAAGATTCCACGTAAGTAATTAATTCTGTTACCAAAAAATCTAAAAAATACATTTACACAGTTTATTTTTATAGTCTTTTTAAATGCAAATTTGGACGAAATTACATATTAAAAACCTAGAATAACTATTTTAGTTATTTTGTTGTGATTGTATAATATTATTCGTGGGTACTTGAAACTTCTAAAGTATACTATTTTATATCTATGATAGTACCACGATTTGTTGTTGATGTATAACGCGTTACCTGATGGATATTGTGATATGATTAATTTGGAATTTATTATTGATACCTATTATAGGTCAATTTTTTTTTTAATACTATAAATAAGTATACCTATAAAAGGTATGTCTAATATCTAGACTGACAAACTGTCTCCGCTCAGAATCGTTTTTCTTATACAGTGATATTATATCATTGAATTCAAATTTAATACTATTCATTATACAGTGACCCACTTGTAACCTACTGTACAGCAGAGCGACATCCTTTTACCCTCCTTTTTATTTATATTGAGTATCATAGTTTTAATATAAATTATATTGAATCGATATTTTTTCCGATTATTTTATTTTACTGTCCAATAATGACGGTCGTCCCCAATGTGTTAATAATTATTTAATTTATTTGAATAAATAAGTACTTACGTTATTCAGTAATCACCTGATACAGTGGTGGACGGTAGACGAAGAAATGAATGCCAAATTGACAAATAAATTATAATACCATAATAGTATAATTGTATAATCATTGATAAATGGTTTTAATTTAGTGTTTAAAAATTTCATGAAATTTAAAAAAATGAAATATTTCAATATTTTAATAAATTTTGTTTTATTTTTAAATAAATTTTTAATTTACATATAAATGTCATAAATCTACTTCATAATTGTATGATACCTAAATGTATACCTACATATAACCTTTGGTATTATACATTTAAAATGGCACCTATTCAAAATTTTTAAATATTTTAATGTTTAAATCAGTGGCGTAAATTGGGTCCAATTTCTGCTTAGAAATGGTCTGAGAATTTTAAAATTTGATTCAATACGACGTCTTGCTGTCATCTGAAATTTGACTTTTGAGAAATAAATTGAACATTGATCCAATGGTAACACACTTTTTTGGCGGTACAATGTTAATAATATCATAATTTTACCATAGAATAATGTCATATTCTATGATGCTGCCATAATAAAATTCAGAATTCTGTGGTTAGTGGTTACTATAGTCTATAGATAATAATCTAATTATCTATGGTGGTTATACGATATTTTAGAATATAGATAGAGTAATAATTTAATGATAATGTCTAATACATGCACGAAAATTATTATTTTGTACCTGTTAATAAATTATTTGTTTAAATGATATTCTTCTGGTTTACGCCACTGGTTTAAATGATACAAGTAGGTATACAATAGTATACACTATACATGTGTATTGTATACCCTTTGAATTCTTACATTAGAATTTAGAACACTGAACACTGTTTAAAAAAATAAATAAATGTTGTTTTTATTTGTGTTGATTAAGAATTCAATGTTTCATGTTTTTGTGAAATATTTCACCATAATATAGTGAAATATTTCATACTTCAAACACTAGGTATTATTAATAATAAAATGTATAATTCTCTAAACTGATAAACTGTAAACTAGATTAAAATATTTCTAATTACGTTCACAATATTTTCGTTGCGATCTGCGAGTATATTTATTTATATTATCGTAATGACCCGGTGAAATTCAAATAATTTCTGGATATCCCTGATAAATTGTAGATAAGTCATAAGTCTCTGTGTCATCGAATCTAATCAAATTAATTTCAGTTTCGTAGTTTATATAAAAATACCATTTATTTTATAATAAAAGAAAAATAGTATATTAGTATACCTACTATAAAATAAATGATAACACCAATGTCTAATATATTAGGACTTTTTTTTTAAGTCGGGGGGTGTCCAGACATGGAGGACATCCCCCAAAATACGCAACTGTATACAATTGTCTACCTATTTAGAATATATGTGTAATGATAAATGTTCATTGATGTAAATTACATTAGTTTTCGAATATTTACTATAGTCTATAATATTATGTACTCTTGCCACGGATGTAGGAATTTTGAGAGCATACGATAATAATAATAATAATAAAAATATTAATAATAATGGTAACATGAATAATACAGTCAACAGTGCGTATACAGTGAGAATAGTAACGCGAATACACCACGTATACAGCGCGTATATAATAATAGTAGCGCGTGACCATGAGCGCCGAGCGCTAATAAATGTATGACTATAATATATTATATTATTGTTATTATTATTTTGTAGGTATCTAGCCGGTACAACACGTATAGTGAATTATACATTTATATATAATATTATACTTTCCAAGCGAACGACCGGTAACCGCCTAGAGGAGCCATTGGAGTTTATCATTTATTCTTACTAGAATTATTATTAAAAATATCATCGTTTGGTCAAATGTTATTATTGTCTTTGTTATTTTATAAGTCTGAGTTTTACGTCCGTTAAACTTTCTCGGCACCAACTTAATATATTTAATTTAATTTACCTAAATATAGTGTATTGAGTTCTATTTTATAATTATCATATTACAGTCACACCTGTGGTTCCATCATTTTGTCCCGGGGCCTCTCATTATATTATTACTGTAAAATAAATCAATGGAATTATGATAACATCTAGTAAATCCAATAATCTAGGTAATAGTGTATAAACTATAAAATATCTCATTGTCAAATATAAGTCTAAATGCAGTTATTTTTTTATATTGTCATCAATGTGTTACGAATAAAGCCGCGGAAGCGATAGTTAGTATCGTATTTCATAAAACAAAATATGAACCTATATGTAGTGTTAATATCAAATATTTCTTAATTATTTTCGTATCGGAATAAAATACGCACAAGAATAACCGTGATATAAATCTTCATGCTATCACTAAATGTCCGCAACTAGGGGGAGATTAGCCCCCCCCCCCCCCGGCTAAGATTTAGGCTAAATCATTTAGCCCCCCAAAAATATCCCTTATCGATTTAGATATAAGCCCCCTATGGGTTATTTTAAATAAATAATTTTGTTAGCCACCCCTCCCCCCGGAATTTTAACCCTAGTTTCGTCTGTGATAACTATTTCCCAGCCCACAGGAATGGGTTAAAAGTTAGAATCGATTAATATATTATAATATATGATGCGAAAACATAATCGCAGGCAGTATAATATATCTTTGTTGTATGGTATAAACTAAACTAAAGTCACTCAAAACCACAAATAATTTATTTTAAATTTATACATAAAATTTAAGATAAAAGTATAGGTAGGTACCTACATCAATATAAAACTAAACTAATTATTATCATTATCAACGATTTTGATTGATTTTTCAATGTTTTGTTTTTTCTTCCTAAAAAACTAGTCGTTTTTGACTTACCTACGACATTAAATAACTATACCATAGGTACACCAAATATATATTCTTGTGGTTGAGCTCAGGTATTAATTTTTCAAAATATTTTATTTTTATTTTTTCTAATAGCAAATACGACAAACCGAAAAAAATATGTACTCAGGTACCCATGTAATATTAAACTTATCTACCACGACATTTATAATTTTATACTCGTATATAATAATGCACTTTTACAATGTATTCGACATAACCAATGGTTAGGTATCGGGCTGAATTATCTGTAGAACATTGTTACATAGTTTTATTGTGTACGTCATCGTCGATAGTTATATCTTCTAAAAAACAAAATAATAAACTGGCGCGTAATAATAGTATTTTCGATCGTACGATTAAACATAGGTATAATTTTTTTCTATCTATAATGGCGTGTACATAATAGCTTAGTGAAATATAACATTTATCAATAAAAAGATAATAGATATATCGTATATTCGTACATTATCGTTTTAACACATAGTGTGATTCTGTGGCGACCAACTTCACGCTAAATCTAGTAGCGCACTAACGCAATAGTAGAAGTATTTGTGTGTAACTATCGTCTATCGTCTATCAACTACACGTTAAATATTAATTATAATGCAAATGTAATAATTTATAATACAAAATCGTAACTGCGACGATCACAATATTATGTTTCTAAGCAAACGACGGCGGCGCACCTGTCTGTGTTATCATAACCACGATGTCCCTTCACAACCATATTAATTATTATATACTAGCTGCCCGACCTTCCTCGGAAGAAATTATTTTTTTATAATTTAATTTAAAAACATATGACTATTTTTTAACTATACAAATAATATAATATAATTACATATTGTAGTTATTGTTATTTCTAATTTCTGAAAATTATATATCCTACATTTTGAATTCAACCACAGGAGTGGTAAATTTTATTTTTTTTATTATAGAATAGAGATAAGGTAGAAAAAAATGTAACAATAAATTATTTGTTCAATGAACAATATATATTTCAAATGGAAAAATCAAGTGCAAATAAATAAATAAATAATTAATAATAATAATAAATAAACAAACAAACCGGTTTCCTTCGTCTCCAAATTCAAGTTAGATTCTTATATATATATATAGATTATATATTTATATAGATAATAATATAAGAATGGATAGGCCACCAGTATCTATAACGCGAGAATGAATATTTTGATATTAAGGAAATTTGATTTCAAAGGTACCTACTTATCAATTAAATAACAAATACAATTAGTGATACAACTCCTAGCTAGATTGAGTGCACTTTATAATATAATATTATAAAAGCATGCAGCCTGTCTTTCAGCCGCATTCCAAACAACGGCCAATTTTTTAGGTAATATAGGAGTAGCCTATTCATTCTTATCTTATCTATGTTCACACACACTCACTCAAACGTCGACTAAACAGATGCAAGAAGCATTTATTCGTCTCTAATCTATTTGTAAGGCTCGCGTCCAGCTTACAAATTAAGTTATTCCTGTGCCACGCCCGAATTTTAATACCGCGTTCGTTAATGTAAGCCTTTATACATATAATATATACATATTATATTCGTAATACGTAGTACCAATATATTATATTATTATCGAATATCAATATACTGATAAGTATAAAAAATAAAATGTCATACCTTTTAATGGCTAATACAGTAATATACCGCTATAGGTACCAGCTAATATAATCTGTTTGAAAAGCCAAAAGAATGATAAAAAAAAATGTTTATAAAAGTGATTCGATTATCCGGTACCTATACATAGCTAATAATTCTAATAAAAATTAAAAGGTAAATTTAACATTTATCACATAATATGAGCTATTTGGTTTGGGTTTTGTCCTTTATGATTCCAGTAAATGGTTGATTATATAAACCAGTGGTACAATTATAGAACTCACTGTAATTATTGTAGTTTATTATTTTCGTAGACCAAGGCATCAAAGATTAATGATAAGATATCCACATTTCTTAGTAGAAATTTGTTGTTACCAACTAGTATATACTATATACTAGTAAGTGAACATTGCAAAATTGTTCGATGACTATAGATAGTTATTACGTACTTACTAGCTATCTCGCCCGTGTCAAAGATTTGATTTTTTTTATAAATTTATTTGTAAAAGAATTTATATACCATATTTCTACTAATCTATTATAATAGTAATATTGGCAACTATAAATAAACAAAAAATTATTCTTTTTCGTGAGTTAAAAGAAAAGTCACGCTTGAGATATACCTTTTAGATAGATATAGGTATAGGGATTGAAAAAAATAAACTATAAACACCATCTAAGTCTGAGGAATCTATTGGTGTAACTTTTTATTAAAATCGGTCTAGTAGTTTTTGAGTCTATTAACCTCGGATAAACAAACACGAATTAAAATATAGCTTTCAAATTCCAAAATTATAACTTAAAATTATTTTATCCGATGAATTATATTATATTACATTGTATAACCTGTGGTAACATGTGTATATATACTATACTAGCTGATCTCGTGCACTTCGTTGCCCGTTTAATGTACCAACTCTATATGACTCGAACTTTGTACAATTCGTTGTTTAATATTCGGTGTATGGTTTTCAAAATGTATCTTAACTTTTCCGTTTCCCAGAATAAAAATTCTGATTCGCAGCAGTATATTATCAGGTAGGCAATCTACCTACGGTAGATCGCGGACCCCGTGCTGTTTGTACGTAGGTATATGATTTAACTATAAAATATCAAAGTTATACCAAGTTTGTCGTATTCCACCTATGGTAGATTAATATAATCAATTAATACAAAATCCTAACCTAACATAACTACTAATATCAGATGAATAAAAAAAACCAAATTTAACCATTCCTAAATTAGTCTGTCTTCTTCCAGTTACAGCCAAAATATGTACCTTGTATATTTTGTGTTGCATATTCAGTAATAAGAAATTTAAGCTGTTTTGAACAATTGATATTATGTGTCTTACCTATCGTATAAAAAAAAACCAAATTTAACCATTCCTAAATAAGTCAGTCTTCTTCCCAGAGGTTTAATCTACACACAAACATTCATACCAAGCTGAACCCGTGCACTCCGTTGTCCGTAAAAAATTGCAACTTAAAAAATTATGATTGTTCAACTGTTTTTGGGTGTAACTTGCTGCAATGTTCAATAACTTGATTTGGTGCTAACTTGTACCTGATCTGCCCAAATAACCAATGGAAACAAATAATAAATAAATATTAATTTATACTGTAGACTGTAGCCAATGGCAACTATTTAAAAAATAAATAAAAATAAAATTTCCAATTTCCATCGTGAACCTCAAGATCCCTGTTTGAGCACCTCTTTAAAATGCAAATTTTGAAAAATCCTTTCTTAGTGCGCCTATACATAGTAATAAGAACATTTACTGAAAATTTCATATCCATAGCTTCAGCAGTTCCGGCTAAGCGATGATGAATCACCCAGGACAAGTCTTTTTATATATAAAGATAATATCTTAGTATTTATAATCAATGATAATATATATTTGATATAAGTCCAGTCGATCAGTATAATAAGATTTTGATAGTTATCCTATATTCAAAAATTGTTTTTACATTTAAAGGGCATTGTAACGAATAGTAACCGTTTACTCACAACACATAAATATCATTATATATGAATAGTTAAAAGTAGGAATAAGCAAGTAGGTAGACGACCTCCTTAAACGATTTTGGCAATAGTCAAGTGTTTACTCACGATCAATATTAAAACACAAATCACGAATCAGTTGTCAGGATAAGGGGATTGCTAAAATCACAAGTAGATATACATATATATGTATATGTACGCATTTATGGACCAGGATGTGGTAACCGATAAGGATTTAGTAAATTCACAAAAGAGATGACTCATTGCACGACAACACAGATAATAAACTAGCTGTCAGAACATGTCATAACATGTGATTTTTTGGTAACAGAATTAACTACTTACGTGGAATCTTGTTTTAAATTTTCAATCCTTAGTTATAAAAACAGATCATTTTATAATTTTTTAATCACAGTGATTGATAATTTTCGAGATTTTTATTAATGTTGTCAAAATTCGAACTTCAAATGCTTATAAAAAAAATGTGTGCCTATGTATTTTTAATATTTTACAATTGCTATTGTAACAATATATCAGGAGCCTACTATATAATATCTTAGTATTTATAATCAATGATAATATATATTTGATATAAGTCCAGTCGTTCAGTATAATAAGATTGTGGTAGTTATCCTATATTCAAAAATTGTTTTTACATTTAAAGGGCATCAACAGGCATTACTAATCTCGTCGTCATCGATAGGTACCTATAAAATATGATTATTATTTATTAACAGGGCTCGGGACTTATATCATTTACTTATTTTTATGGTTATTAACATAAAATGTAGCAGAGTGCTATGGAAGTGTATGTAATGTTATAATACCTTTAATTATGAAATTTGAAAGTGTTTCTTTTTTTGCTATTTTCAACGATTTTATAAAAATATGCTTATTTCCAGTTTTTCTGATTATTTTTGCTTTTTTGCATATGTCTGCTGAATTATGATTTATGATGACACATGCCACTAACAAAAACCTAGATATTTTAGTTAATTTCTGTTTTTTTTTTTGTTTTTCTTTAAGGTAAAGCTATACTCCCCGTAAGTTAACCCATTGTTTTTTTTTTGCGCACGCAGTGTATATTATGTATTTAATATGTTGTGACAATATAGTTCACGACGTATATACACCGTGGCGTTTCGCGACGTGAAACTGTAGAACTACATTGTACTATATTATCACGTTTTGACCATATTTAGTGGGTCAACTTACGGGGTAGGTATAGAGTATAGAACTAAAAATAAATGTGTCTCTTTTGTATCATATTTTCTAGTAACTTCCTAATAAACACCGGGACTCGTACTTGCTCGCTTATCTACTAACCGACCAAATTAATCAATTTTTTGTTTCAGTCATTCCACTCAAACTGCAGTTTTAAATTTATTTTTCAGAAATATATAAGAAGTAGGTATAATAAAGAAGTTTAAATGTTTTCAAAAACTGAAAAAAGCTGAAAGTATTTGATTTTTTTAAAGATGAAATTTGTTTACGTTAAATTTAAAATTTAAACAATAATATAGAAAAAATTGTGTTGATAGTTTTTGTCACGTTTTTTAAATATTTTCAAGTGCTTATTTCAGTGCTTATAAATTATAATAAAGTATTTAAGTGCATTTTCCAGCGCTTATTTTGATGATTATAAATGCTATAAGCCCCGAACCCTGCTAATTAGTTCTTACTTTCTTAGTGTGTGATGAAGTTCAATGCGAATATTGAAGAAAAAACTAAAAAGCCAGTTTTGTACGCACACGTACTTACATAATATTATGTCGAACACTCACACTACATGCATTTTACGGCAACTTACTTACTTACTTCTGTTTTGACAAAAATAAAGTTATTATAACGTTGTCTGATTTTAAGTATGCAGAATACTGTCTATAGGTCATTTGGTTATTACTTATCATTATAGGAACAATTATGATTTAATAAAATCCCTATTTTCAAGTTGTAAATTACAATTCAAAATTAAATTAGATTACATTTTCCAAAGTGTTCCGTGCGATCTATATAGACATTTATTTTCGGAATTCAAATCTTGGTTCATAATTAAATTAATAGCGTAATTACCTAACGCGTTAAATAAATTTAATTTTATCAAATCTTTGGATCGTTTGAACTAATGTTGATGGTAGTATCTATAGCGAGGTCCTTCAAAAGCTTACGTAAAACCAATATCGTTAAAAATTAAAATATTAGTAACTATTCGTCTTAATATTATGTGCTTTCATAATTTATACAAAATAAGTCCAGAATTACGAAAAAAAATTATGATTGCAATTTGCAAATCATAAAAGTAGTCATTGTAATTAATAATTATTGTAACATTGTGCTTATAAGTATTTGCTTTTAAGATTTGTTTTTTTTTTGTGCTGGACACTTAATAGCAGAAAAAATGTTTTGATTTTAAACTTAAAAATATACCTATTCTGGTACGAAAGCGAGGTATGCACTTGGAACTTATAGAATATAGGTAATAGGTATTGTAGGTATACAACCGAGTGATTACCTACTTTAATCCCTTTTATCATATCTATAATACTTATAAATTGATATTCTATTTATGTGTTGTTATCAGCTATCACGTTTTCGACTTGGCTTCGTGATGTATTTTGTGATAGCGCGAGCAAAAATATGATTGTCATAATATCTTACAATCGATTGTTAAAAGTATAATATAGGAACAAACAATCTTTTTTTTTTTTTTTTTCCGTGGTATCGAGAACCAGAGGGGGGACCGCGTTAGCATTACTTCCCCCCAACAAACAATCTTAAAATACAATGATATTTGTTTGGTAAAAAAATTCATGAACTTGCATAAAAATTTAGCATGATTTAAATATACTAATCATTTAATTAATGTCTTATAATTTATAAGCCTTACATAAAAATCATTATTGTATAAACCTTTATAGATTAAAATATAAATTGTATATTATCAAAACGGTGCGCAAACGTTAAAAGTTGTTACATTTAATTTTATAAAATATTAACTATTGATCTCAGTATCTCACTATAGGTACATACATGTTAATTACGTTAAATAAATTCAATATTTTTCATGAATTTACTATACTACGTATACTTACGCATCTTTAATGATATAGGAAACTGAATCAAGTTACTGCATTCCAGACGTCAAAATTGAAAATTCTCAGCATTTTTCGAAATTGTCAAATGGGGGAGGGGAAAATTGTTCTGCCCCCAAATGACGCCACTGATAAATACATATTATTTAATATTACAATTTACAACTATACATTATATACTGGGTACCTATATTAATGTTACCTTACCCTATGATAGGACTTCTATCTGTTGATGGCTAACTAATCGAAGTTGGTTGAATTGGATGGTACTGACTTAAACCACCTGGTATTATTATAATTTATAAGCTATTATAGTTAGAAGTGAGAAGTGGTACTGGAGAAGAGGGCGTGGCGTGCCGCATGCTGAACGGCCAATACTGCAGACTGTAATCTAAATAATGAATAAATGCTGAAAGAATAGTGATGGCCGAGATGACTGTGAAGAGAACATTATATGATTGCAACTTAATGATTATATAAGTACAGTGTTCGTGAAAAAGAGAATATGTAAATATTTTTATAAAGATAAAAATATAAGATACCTACATTTATTTTGTACATGATTTTACGCCAATGTACGGCTTTTATACCAATCTATATTCTCTATAATCTATATTAATAATAAATTACGCAAACTGCCGACAATGATGCCCACCTTGTTCATGTAGTTTTTTGTAATAAATATTATTAAATTATAATATGCTAGGTACCTACATAAATGTAATACAATAATGAATAACAAATAATTTTTGAATTACAGAGTACCTACCTTCGTAATGGAGTCTGCCAGTAATAAATGCAAGCTCACCGTGAGTGCCCAACAACTTTGGGAATTGAACATATGTGTGACTTGCACAAAGCCTTTGGACACTACTTCAAAATTATTTAATTGCCTTCATGGCGTATACAACAAATGTATTGATTTAGGTTTTGACAAACCAAATGAGATGTTCTTAATATTCTACTTATCATATTATCTATAATATTATATAAGTATACAATATAGTTTTACATTTTAATCATTAAAGATATTGTTATTAATATTCTTCATATACAATATCAATGATAATATGTAAAGTTTGGTCAACAATATTAATTCTATCATGTAATGTAATTACAATAGTTTTAATTATTGTAGCACTAATGTAAGCTGACTGAATAGATTATATGAAATTAAAAAATCCCGAAAATAGTGTAAGTAACATTAACCTTAATAAACACTTTACCGGAAAGTAATATTAATTTTTTATGAGCATTTGAATTTAACAGTTTAACGATAGGATACCTACCTATATTCATTAGTAAATATTAACAAATACCAATCAATCGATTTTTTCAATTTATCAATATTGATATTTTACAATTCTAAAACGAATAGACTCTTGAAATTTTCACCAAATGTTTAAATTTTCATTTTTTTAAAAAATATTATTTAGTTTGATTATTTACGTAATTGATTACATTGCCATTACAATGACATGCCCGACAACTACTGTAAAGCTAACCGTGGTTCCCACATTTCCACTTTTTTGTTAGATTGGGTGCAGTTTATTTAGAATAGTATTCTATATAGTTATTCTATATAATATTCTAATATTATCATGTATTCCAAATATACCTACATAGTACTTACCTACTTATTATAGATAATAAATATGTGAATATGTCATTAAAGAACATATTTTATTAAGTACTTATATAATTCTATATAAAAGTATAACTCTTATTTATGGAATTATGTTTATAAATAACTTTTGGAATATTTTGGTAAATCGTCATGATCTACTTAATTTGCATGTAAAATATTAAAAACACATTTTGAAGAAATGGATTCAAATACAAATTTGTTTTGTTACAAATAATAATAGTTATATACTTGTTATATAAATAATACCAAAGACTGAAGGATGCATTTTTTGTTATGAATAACAAATTTTAAAACATAACATTTAGTTCAAAAATAATGGATAGAATTACTTATATTTGATTTACTTTATAACGGTAGTGCCAACGAGTTTGTTTATCATATTTTTTATTGTTTATATAGGTCGATTCGTATGTAATTGTGGAGTGGTAACTGACATTTCAAAAATACTTATAAATTGTACATTATTTTGTGAACAGTTTGATGAAGTAATCACAAGTTTTATAATACCTGTATATGTTTTATATACCCAGCTTGTACCTATTATATACTCAGAGCACGTGTGCAATTTAATGGAAAACAATGGCCAGTAGTGGAGGGGGTACCTACTTAAGTAGGTAGCATTTTAACACGCAGTTAATAACTACATTCGATGATTAATTGATTTATTGACATTACTTCAATACCTCTTGGCAAAGTCATACCCTCATACAGCATTAAGTCACATTCCTCCACCACTCACAAATTGAACCTGTATAAAATATTATCTGAATAAATATATTAAGAGGACGTCATACCCACATGTGTTGTCTCCGTCTTACAAGTGCATAACATAGCAAATTATACGCAAAGCAGAACACACGTGTAGCTCCATAAGCTTAAAAATTAGAGTAAATTGACCTATTATAAAATCTAAAGGTAAGATTATTATCTAGACAACCTCATGAGCTTTTTATTATATTTT
>NC_042493.1:30796170-30799070 GCF_005508785.2 Acyrthosiphon pisum
GCGTATAATTTGCTATGTTTACGCACTTGTATAACGGATACTACACATGCGGGTATCACGTCCTCTTAATATAAATGTAGTTTTAATTTTTCTTTCATATTATGTTGTTGTCTTAAGAGTGTTTTAAGAAATAACTATATGGACGAGGAATACCAAAAAGAAGAGTATGGTCAATACACAATATCGAAAGTCCCATGACCAAATTGCGATGTAAGTACAAGTACCTATATATGAATAATGAATTGTAATATATATTTGTTTTTATTAAAATACAAATCAAGAAAAATTACGTTTGACGCAAACGTCTAAACCGAAATATATGTAATGGTGTGTTATTTTTTTTATAAAAATGCATTAATTATTCTAAGAATTAATTCAATACCCAAAAATATTATATTAAAAAATACCAAATATAGGTTATCTAATTGAAAATATTTCTCGTTGAGTATATATTTTTTGTATAATAATTTATGTTTATTTTAAATGTTTTAAAAATAAATCCTATAATGAATCGTAACTTTATTGTAATATTGTCATTTTAATGTCCGCAGGTAACTCAATAAAAAATATTGATTTTTTTGTAATTCTTTAAATATGTTTATGGCAAATGTTTTAAGAAATACATAACAAATTAGGTACCTACTATAATAGTTCAATAGAAGCATAATAAATATCTCGTTTTTATTTCATCTTGTTTTTTATTTTATAAATTTAAATATTATAATGTATGATATTAATACTAAATAATACCTATTTCTTCTTTATTATTATTACTATTATTATTCTTATTATTTATATTATTATTATTGTTATATATAAATCACCGAAAATGTACTTAGATAATATAATATTATATACATATTATTATAGAAAAAAAAAAAAACTGTAATTGGAATTTATTTCCGTAATAAAGAAAATATTATTATTATTATTAAAATTCAGTTTTATAATTATTTACGTTACAGAAATACATTGAGGCATATATTGTACTGAATGCAATAAATTGCATTGTGCACTGTGCCAATAAGTGAGTTATAGAACTCACCATTTAGTAAAACTATAAGCAAAGTTATAGAGAAGATCCGTTCAAATTTAATGAAAAATAAAGTTAACTTATGGTAGGTATGGTTAAAATGTTTATAATTTTTTTTTTATTAAAATAAAATATAAAATAAAGATTCAATACAATAAATTATTAAAAAAAAATTCTACTGTTTGAATTTTTTTAGAATAATATATATATACATATTTTTTTTATAGTGAAAAATTTAATTTTGCATAGGTATCAAGTAAAATCATGCTTAGCATATTAAATATAAATACGTTAATAACGCAGAAGCGTGAGATATAAGAAGAAATACAGAAATAAATTGATGAGTAATCTAATTAAATAAAATGTAAACAATTTTAATATTTAAGTATGAAATATGAAATATCCGCACCTACATAATATTTTCATAATTTTATCCAGCTACTATAACCTAACCTACGTATAGGTACTCCAATACTTGAGTAGACCTATATTATTACAAAATATATTTGAAAAAAGTCTAGGTAGGTATACCTATTTCAGCTCTAAGCGATTTTGAATTTTCACAACGTTATCTATTAATAGATTTTCCTCAAACTAAGATTTATATTCTACCCTCAGTGTACTTACCAATACGTAACGGCCGGTTGCTAGCCAAAACGAAATTTAACACCTAAATAGTTCAAAATTAAATTTTTAAATTTTAAGATATCGATTATATTGACCTTAACTATAAATAACTAACAAATCTTAGAAAGTTAATTTTAAGTAAACTTCTTCATAAAAATTATTTTAAAAATGTTATCGGATAACTATAATAATACTATAGGTATAGGTTTTGATAACTGATTGGAAATTATGCCATTAATAATACTTTTAGACAAAAAAAAAAACAAAATAATTAATATATGTGTGAATTTTGTTATTGATATAATAACATAATATTATATATGCACGTATGGCGGTTGCGTTCAGCTATTTATGTTACTTTACTAATACTACGGACATAATATGCACGCATCATGGCCTTAGACATTTGCATAAAAAGTGCTCAGAACTACATAAAATGGTGGGTATCGAATAAATAGAGGACGTTATACCTATACATTTGAGTTTATAAACAAACTTCCATATTGCAACCTGGAGTAATTTATTACAACTTTTCATTGAATCATCACATTTAGGTATCACACAAATGGAAAATAACTTTACGTATAATAATATAGTGGCTTCTTATGTTTTTTTTTTCGACACCACAATAATAAAATATTAAAATAATATTATGTACCTACCACATTAATTCGTAAGAATCGCACAATAATAGGATTATGCAAAATCATCGTAATAAAAAAAAAACGCATTATCCGGACTGCAATTTTTTCCACTATTAACATGTAACAAAATTCGGCAATTTTACTATAAATATTACATTTATTGAACTGATTAATTGGCAATAAAAAAAATATAATTTTTTGTATACCCTGCACACTATATTATACAGTATATTTTTTTAATTATAATTATAATTATAATTTGTTTGTACGCTTAAGTTATGCATGTATTCAGGGCCTGATTTAATAAAATTAGGGCCAAGTGCACAAAAAAAAATATGTTCCAGAAAAAATCTACATATAGAGAGGGGGGGAAATGTTGATATGATAAAAAAAATATATTTATATGTTAAAAGAGTTTAATACCATCTCAAAACTCATGTACAAAAATAAAATATTTGTACATTATTTCATGTACTATAAATTTGCTTACTTGTAAATTAAGGACAATGAAAAGATAATGATCCCCGGTAGTTTTTTTTCTTTTTCTTTTCCTTATTTAATTTTCCGCTTTGCCGCCCCGCTTATAAATACTCGCT
>NC_042493.1:30801179-30801949 GCF_005508785.2 Acyrthosiphon pisum
AATAAATAATAATTTGGATAAATATGTACGTAAATGTTCTAAAAATGTTAAATATGAGTATACTTAACAAAAACTAATTAAAAAGCTAATAAACTGACAAAAAAGTACCAAAAAAGCATTTATTTACGAATATCATAAGAAAATGCTAAAAAAGCAAAATCAAAATTGCATATTTGAACTCTGTGATGAATGAATCGAATTTTGTTTTTGATTAGCTATATCCTGTAGTACTACGAAAGAAACTGCAAATGCTACAAAATCCTAGCCCTAATTATCAGTGTATTTACTATTTTTCCTTTTGTTTTAAAATACTTGAAACTGCCCATGAAATCCACTGCAATATATATTATATATTATGATAAAAATTAGTTTTTTTAAGAATCAAGTTTAAAATCGTATTATTTAAATTATATTAATTCCCCAGATAGAAAATGTGTAATGATAATAATATAATATTATTACAAAAATAATGTTATAACTATATCACAATGACGTAATATTTTAAATTTTTTTAGTAATCTATTAATACTATTATTTTAATATTTTAGATTTTGAGTGGAACGATGAATGTATTGATTTTACAATGATGTGTGTTTTTTTTTTTTTTTTATTTTTTTTTTTTTTTTTGTGTCTGTCATCACGTTTTAGGACAGTAAAAGTGCTTGGATTTTCTTCAACAGTACCTTTTCTGATAGGAAAGTGAATCTAGTTGGTACTTTGGGGGGTCAAAAGTAAAATTTTTCCAATAGTTTTCAAAAGCGCCGTGAAAA
>NC_042493.1:30801999-30803974 GCF_005508785.2 Acyrthosiphon pisum
AATTTTGACAAAATGTATCAAAATCTCGAAAATTATCAATCATTGTAGTTAAAAATGTATAAAATGTTCATCTTTTATATCTAAGGATTGAAAATTTAAAACAAGATTCCACGTAAATATTTAATTCCGTTACCAAAAATTCTAAGAAATACATAAGCACAGTTTATTTTTATAGTAATTTTAAGTTCAAATTTGGACGAAATTACACATTAAAAAACCTGGAATAACTATTTTAGTTATTTTGTTGTGATTGTATAATATATTTTGTGGGTATTTGAAACTTCTAAAGTATACTATTATATATCTATGATAGCACTACGGTCTGTTGTTGATGTAATGGATATTGTGATATGATTAATTTTAAAATTATTAATAATACTATAGATAAGTATACCTATAATATGTATGTCTAATATCTAGACTGACAAACCGTCTCCGCTCAGAATCATTTTTCTTATACAGTGATATTATATCATTGAATTCAAATTTAATACTATCCATTATACAATGACCCACTTGTAACCTACTGTACAGCAGAGCGACATCCACTTACCCACCGTTTTTTAACTTTAAATGCTCATAAAAAAAAAACTGTGACTAACGATTTTTAATATTTTTCATCTGCCTTTGAAACAATATACTAGGAGCCTTCTATTAAATTTTCAAGCTTTTTTATCCAACAAATAAAATTGTATTGATATTTTTAGAAAAAAAACTTAAAAAAAATGGAAAATGAAAATGTCTCTAAACAGTTCAAAATAAATCTAAATATTTTGAAAATTTTATCGTGTATAGAAAATGGAAATGTAAACAACTATTGAAAATTTCATGTATCTACGGTCATTTGTTTTAATGTTACACCAAAAACCAAAATCGATTTTCTCGAAAATAGATTTTGCGTAAAAATTCCCGGTTTTCCTTAATTTTTCTTTTGTTTTTCCCGGTGCTTTTGAAAACTACTGGGAAATTTAAATTTTGACCTCCCAATGCACCAACGATATTCACTTTCTGATCGAACAAGATACTGAAGTTGAAAATCGTAGCATTATTTCGACTACTTATCGATAAAAAAAAAAAATTAAAAAAATTAAAAAACATCATTGTAAAATCAATACATTCATCGTTCCACTCAAAATCTAAAAGGCAATAAATAAAATAATAAATTAGTAAACTTGATAATAATGATTAATGTGTCTATTAATAAAATTATAAAATGACAAAGATATTTTATTATTTTAATCAGAATATATTATTAAATCTAATCTAAAATTATATTTAAATAAAATATATAATTAAAGATTCTTTTAATTATCCTTATAGCCCAAATTCATTCTATCTAAATTATATTATTATATTTGACACATACGACTAAAACGCATAATGAATATTGATTTTCTTTATAATATGTAAAACATTTAATTTTTATTTAAATAATCATCTGTACGTACTTATGTAAAAATTATGTTAATTTTATCATTATGGAAATTGAGAATCATAAGAAAACGGTATTGTATGAATATATTATTTCTATGCTCCGGTTTAATACAAGCAAATAATATCATCATTATAATAAATTTGTATGTTCATGTGTATTAAATATTTATTTTTACTTATAGGTTGAGAAGAAAATTTAAATATTTTGCTATTTTAAAGTTGATAAAAGATGATAAACATATGTTTACCTGGAGTCTAGACTAATTGTATGACATATTATTGTAATTACTTTAAATGGTCAGTGTTATTATAATTAAAATCAAAATTATCATAATTATCTTATATTAGAAGGAATTATTCAATTGAATTAATATTCTACATTTTTACTCGAGAATTAATTTAGATAGAAATATTATATTATATTATTTTCTTGTTTAAACACATAACAACTCGTAAGCCATAATTTGTTATTTCTACCCAGCCGTTTTATGACATTATGCTATACATCATAAGGGACGCTTAATATATAAGTACTTATAAA
>NC_042493.1:30804074-30865251 GCF_005508785.2 Acyrthosiphon pisum
TGACGAGGACTACATGCAAAATACACAAGGGGTAAAGTTATTCAATGAATTTTAGATAAACATAAAGTCATAAATTAGATAAACAAACACTGAACTATTAATTCAAATAATATTATTCATAATATTAGTGTTATTATCTGATGTACAGTCGTTGTATACTAGACGCATGGTGTATAATTCAATGTATAACTTAAAATATCTAAGCATAGACCTATATATATCATCACAATTCACATTCGTGATTTATAATGGTGGGTACTGAACTACTGATTAAAGTTTTCCTTGAAATTAAAACAAATTTAAAATCTTATATACTCTAAAAACGTTATTCTTTTTTTGGAAATGGGTGTGATGAAGAAGTTAAGTCCAATTTCCCGTTAACATTAATTTTAAAAAGTTGACGGCGCATAATGAGTTTAAATAAAGTCGTAAAAAGTATAAATATTTATTTATATTTTCTATATAGGCATCTACGCGTGGGCGTGGTAAAACATTTGCATTTTTTATGAGAATTTATGATGTTATTATTAAGAGCATATTGAATCACCAGTAAATACATTAACAATCGATTTGAATATTTCGTCTTAACTTTGGAAATTAAATAACAAATTGAAAATAAAATCACAAATGACTTCGATGGTGAAAATAACTTGACTCGTGATTTTAGGACGCCATGACGTATATTTAATGAAATTAGCTTTAACACAGAATGAACATACTGGTATACTCGTATTGTATTTATATATAATATTGTTGCGTAATAGCGTATTTATTAAATTTTCAATAGCGATGGAACGTCAGTTAAGAAAAAGGAAACTTCAAATCGAATATGTCAAGTACCTAATACTCTTCTGAACATGATACTTTAATACTTATATTGTATGGTATGGTTTGATCACAATATACAAATAAGGTAGGTATTTATAAAGTAAAACTAAATATCTTCTACATTATTATTAACCTTCCAAGCATAATAATACCTATATAATATTATATTTCATAAACATAACTATGATACTGTAATACAAAGATATTTTAATATTAACGCATACCATAAAATTATATGTACAGTACTCCGAAAATAATTGAGCTACTATTTAAAAATAATTGATGTGATTCCGTGATAATATCGTCAGTAGCAATAATTTCAGCAATTGGGTTGTAATATTTTTGTGATCTTTCTGGAGTCAAAATTTGCAATAGAATCTGTGCACGAACATCCATAACATAATACCGCAATATTGAATTCGCTGTCTTAATGTTTGTTGAGTTATTTTGTTTACCCTCACGTGTGTGTATGTATATACCGATGTCATGATAGGTTATAAAAGTCTGAAATTAGGTTAAGTCTGTAACTGAGCTAAGATGTCTGTAGCCGATGGCCCAAGTCCCCGAGGCAGTTTACAAAATAAAAAAAAAAACACAAAAAAAGTCTGAAAACAAGTTTTTTGTAAGACATGCAAAATATATACACCATTATGGAATATCAAGATTATTATATTGTCATATAATATGTTTAATTGTGATTTCAATGTAAAATTATTGTCAAATCCTCCTGCACACACACACACCTGCACCTATACACACATAATATTATTACACGCAGTGTGCCGGTGTGTAATGAGTATAATATTATTATAATAATATGTCGTAAGTATTGTGCGCGAATGAAAAATTATTGAAGCACGTGTTCGTCTGCACGAGAGCGTCACAGGAAAGAGTAGGTACACATCATTATAAATCCGATAGGAGCTAGATTGCTGCTCCCTCCGTTCGGAACACATCATAACATTATTATACTTGCTGTTGGATATCTACATACCCACCTCACGAAATCATTATACAAATAATAACGTACGTGGTGGGTACGTGATTATATTATATGCATGCGCTTATTGACGATCATCGTCGGCAGTCGAACAGTTTTATCGAATAGATAATATTTTTTCTTTTAGGTTTATACTATTTTAACATTATAATACACATTGGTAGAGGTAGTCATACTTAAATACTAGACGATCGGGCGTGGAGACTGGAGTTTGTTATAAAAATGATGGTAACAAATTATATTTTTGACATTTTCGGGCCATGTGTGGCCTTAAATTATGTTATTTAGATTAACAAGTAAAAACTGTTATAATTATATGCATACTATATAAGTTGGAGAGCGTAACTTTTGTTATTGTCATTGTAAAATTATGGTGACGAAAAACAAATTCGTTTTCGTAATCTCATTTATACATCGAAGAAGATGCACTGACGCCTTTGTCACATGCACATACAATACTATAATATTATATTATTATACTGTATACGCGCGTATAATATAATAATAATAAAACAGTCATTGACGCTGGAAATATTGTACGCGTGTTTTGTGTTCTCCGAAAACAATAAGCGTCTATTGATTTTTAGCTCGTCATTGTATTTGCCGTTTGGTCGCGGACATTCACTATGCGGCATATAACAATATTATAACGCGACCCAAAGGATTTTGCAAAACGTTCAGATTTTTTTTTATTCGGAAACATTTTTTTCCCTTCCCCACCGCCGCTTTCATTAGTTATCATAACCAATGCGATTTAGACATCCGCTGCAACATGATTAAATAATGGGTAACAATTTACGTCAATTATAGTATATATCGTATAATGTGTGCACGCATTATTATTTATTATTAGTATACCTTTTGTTAGCGGATGCTGCGAATTCGCTAGTCATATAATTGTAATAGCATAAAATTATGATTTCGTGATCCACGCACACCCGACGACATCGTACGACCTACCTCTACTCTTGGCCGCTGTGGCTGTAGAAACCACACACCTTATAATACACACCGATTAGCGCTATAATACGATGACCACAGAACGAATGGCATGCGGATCAGCGTATTGTACGGGTTAGGGACAATAACGTCCCTTTGACCGTGTCGCTGCGATTTTGGACATTATATTATTATTGTTGTTATACATTATTAAAATATATATCGTATAGCCGTCTGGTCAGCGTAATAACCGAGTGACCACCCGGTAAGCCCTGCGTGTAACACCCATCATGTCGCAGTTACGATATTATTGTTATGCAATATACGCGTATGTATACACTTTCCAACCGAATTATCTTGAAAACGCTTAAATATTGTATTATAATATCACACGAAAAAAAAAATCACCACTAGACGTTATAACTTATAATATCCATCACATATACGTGTGAAACGTTACATGAACTTAAAAGCCAGAATTGCGTATTATCTGCCCTTTAAAGGGTGGCATTGTAAAACAATGCTGTGACTGAATCTTTTAATTTTTTTTTTAGAAAGATTGACCTCAGTTACTTATTTAAATTTTATTTCCGTAAATAAATGTTCACAAATAAGTTAATAACGTTACCTATCTATTGTAGTTATAAAGAAAGAAAGGTAAATATAAACTAGGAACTCATTTATGTACATAATATATGTAACTCATAATATATACAATATACAAATACCTATATAAACTAATTCTTAGTTTAAGTTTTAATAACACTCATATAATAATTTTCGATTTAAATATAATGTATGTAATATGTATTTTAATAAATATGGTTAGGTATTCTTAGTTATTTATCAATATTCCCTATATTGTTAGATAACATAAAATTAGATAACTACCTATAAAATAATTTTGCATAAAATATTTTTTCCAATTTATATTATAAGAGAATAATGTTTGATTGTGTGTGACATATTATAATACAATTTAGTGTATTTGTGATCCAGTTATAATTATTATTCTTAATAAGAAAAAATGTTATAACGTGTACGATTGCAGATCTGATGATGCCGAAACCAAAGTAGAAGGAACCCTGTTGTTGTCCGCTAGATACCGCATCGTCTATCTTCCCCGTAAAGTTTTTATTTTTAATTTTCAAACGGTCGTATATTACTGTACGATTATATTTTTTAATAACATACGGGCAGCTTCAGGAGGACGACGTAAATTGTACGACCGTTTAAAAATTCCTTTGAAATTTTGTGTCGGCCGCCGTCGCGCCACCGCACGCGTGTTTCAACGCTACAAAATACCTATAAACTTTTATTAGTGGACTGTTTAATGCGTTTCATGAACGAGCGGCCTGTCGTCGGATAGTGTACATATAGTATTATATATTTATATATATATTTAATAATATTCACAGACTATAACGTTGGCGAAGTTGTAACGCGTCGTAAACGTCATTGACAAATTAATCTAATTCATTGTACACCATGACGTATATATCGCAGCATAATAATATGTACATATAGAATGCATTATATTATTATATTATTATGTTTGCATCTTTAGATATTTTAAAACTCGACAACCCCACCGTCGGACAATGTTTTTTTATTTACGAGATGACAAATGCGCCTATGTTAATATATTATGTTATGTGTGTACTACTGTTCGAGTGAAATTGACTCTTTATACAATGCGCGCTAGGAAATTATAATACGTTTGACGTCTGTAAACAATATTAACATCACAATATCACATCGATTATAATATATTATATTTTATACAAAGTATTAACACGAATATACGATGTTATAATATTTATACAATATAAATGTACACACATTGAATAATAAACGAATGGCGTAACACATTGTAAACATTGATTTTTTTATTTTACATAATATCCTTTAATCTTAAAGTTTATAATACTCTTGACTCGGTTTCAAATACCGTAAAATTGTATTTATATAAAATGGCATATTCTGTACATAGCACATCAAATATTAATATTTAAAAATCTAAAAGTTGTATTGTAACATATAATATGTGATACTTAGGTATAGGTACCTAAGTAATACATAATATTATTAAGTATTATTTGGATTTTATTCTACAAAAGTTAGGTACATTACGTGTGCACGACCGTATCCCTTTAATAAAACGTTAGTCATGAAAGATTATAGATATAGATACGGGCATACGGCTATACGGCTTCAATATCAGTACTTAGCGGATTTTGTGAATTAATTTTTTAATACATTTTGGTCTTCATTTTGTTTGGTACAGCAGGTAAGTGCAAACGTGCAGCAAGTAACGCTTATGATTTAATTTAATTTGGTACGTTTCACTATATACAAATCAAATATTATTATAAATAAAATATATTATATTTGTATCGTAGATAATATTATAGTCGAACCAAAAACGAAAATATCGAAATTTGAGCGCATAATATAATAATAATAATAAAATACGTTTGTCGCTATTTCGGTCGAATGGACGTGCGTATACTACATATTATTATACTATGTGGTTCAATACGGTGGAATCAAGTACCTACAAAAACTCCGAATTTAAAAGTGCAAGTAGAGGAGAGAGGTGGCACATAGCATATTTCTATACTAATAATAATAAACCGATGAGGGGAACGCACATCAAAATGCACATCACGTTATTCACTCACATGGCATAGTTGCCATGATAACCATATCTTTCGGAACGAAAAAATTTCCATCGCACGTTTACGTATAATTTGACAACCTAAAGCCTATACCCGCGTCACGCGGAATACGATGCAGTGCACTGACGGCGCACCGATCACGACACATGTTGGAGCCGCGACGGCAATCTAGTGTGTTGGTAGGTATTATTATTAATTAATATTATATGCGTACCTGCGTACAATGCATTTTTTTCTGTGCATAAATAACTAACGTGTGTGTGTGTGTGTGTGTGTGTGTAAATTGAATAATATAACCTAATCTAAATATATGTATACGAGTGTGTGCGATTAAAATAAAATAAAACGCGAAAAACAACCCTCCCGCGAGAAATTAACGACCTTTTATAATGTTTTTTTGTTACGGGAGGAAATAAATATAACGCGGTACGTCTGCAGCAGCGGTGGTGGCACAGGCAGTAGCAGCATCGGCAGGGGTGCGGTGGCGGAGGGAGTGTCGCGGTCTCCATGACTACGAGCTCGGAGAGCCATCGATGCACCGAAACCCCTTTTCAGCTTACTCTCCCCCACGCCTATCTCAAACACCAACCCACCCTCTACGACCGTATGTGTTTACTCGCTTTGTTCGCTTATATATATTCACATACGCACTCTGTCCTGAATGTGTGTGTGTGTGTGTGTGTGTGTGTGCCGTACTTGTATCGTCTCCGAAAATCTAAGTATTATGTATAATATTTGTATATAATATAAATTATAAATATATTGTTGTTTGTGTGCTGGTACATATAATATGTAGGTATAACAGACTGCGATGAAGACTACAACGACTGCGACGGCTGTAAGATCTCGCGTACATAAATATGGACATCGGTGCTGCAGGAGACCGGCGGATCCTGGAAGATCGCCGCCGTCGATGTTGGTCGTCGGATGTCGTGAAGGCTGTAGGGGGAGAAAGAACAGCTATTCGTACGATGCCTTCAAGAGAATATCGCCATTATTGACACTAGCGCCGTCATGGCCATCATCATCGTACACCAAAACGCTAAATACCCCTGCGTATTTTTGCAAGGGTACCCAAAATGTTTACTTGGGACCCGCAATTCAACTACCTATACATTATTATTATTATTATCATTACACCATATCCTCTGTAGGCGACGTGTATGCCCCCCCCCCTCCCCGAAGATTATTATTGTACGATGCGACCCTTCAGTGACGACTATAACTTACTCCCGAAAAATAAATACGTCCACCGCGTTGTTCTTAGTACAATTAATAATTATGACTACTTATGCGGCTTTCGTCCGATGGTGTAAGGATCATCCGGTCTTGCAACCCTGCCACCCAGATTCGTGACTGAAGACGCAGTTTAGATCTTAAAAAAAAATTCACTGAGGCAAAGCAAAAATTAGAAACGAAGAGTTATCCGTAACATTAACTTAAATTATAAGGAGTTAAGAGAGGTAATGTTACAACTAAATGAGATAGAGTTTTTTTTCCATCCACGTGGTTTTTATGTATTTTTTTTATCGGTTTACGTTTAGCCTTTAGGGAAAAAAAATACCCAAATGACAAATTACTTCAACAAGATATAATGTATATTATAATAATATGGTGGAAAGGATACCTACACAATACATTTATGTTTCGCATTACGTATCAATGTTTCAAGCCTTTAGTGTTTCTTGTTTTAATAATATAAATATATCAATGTAATATAATAATATCAAAGTTTTATCATTATAAAAACATAACGTTAATTATATTGTTTAAAATAAACATATGAATATTTGACATTTGCACAAATACTATATGATAATCACGGGATATAAGACTTGTAAATCTGAATAAGTATAACAGTACCTATAACAATACAATTATTATTCTACAAAATGGCCAAATCGCATATTAGTAGTGTTTAAACGATTTGCTAGGGTCGTCACTTGTCAATTTGTCACAGACTATAATATTTTAGTCTATTAAAATTCGTTTCAAATTTTAGGAACATGATTTTTTTCTTTTAAATATTGAAGTATTGTACATTTTTAAGATACTGAATACTGATACCAAATACAGCACCTTCGTTGACATTTGATATACAAAATTATGGAATGATTTTAAAATATTTTAATACTATAATATATTATATATTATGTTATAATGTTATGTGTATATTATGTATCGATAATAATTATTATGATAATATAATTTGCATTTAAATTTCTGGTAAACACTTTGAAAATACAATGCAATAATACCTAGTGAAAACTCTTAAAATAAATATAAATTATAGAAAAAATTTTTCTATTGCCAATTTTCAATATATATAAATTTAACTAACCTTCTGTGTATCTTTATCTTCAACATGAGATTCATTTCTACATTCATCTAGATTATTGTCTTCACTTATATTAATTTCAAATGCGTTACTACAAGTCTGATCATTTGATTCTAAAACTGTATTATCTGTGGTTGGTAAAATAACAGGAACATTGGCAATCTATAAATTAGTATATTAAAAATTATTATAAATACTAATTAACATAATAAATATATTGTGTGGTTATAAATTTAACTTACCTTCTGTATATCTTTATCTTCAACATTAGATTCATTTCTACGTTCATCTAGACTATTGTCTTTACTGACTTTACTTATATTAATTTCAAATGCGTTACTACAAGTCTGATCATTTGATTCTAAAACTGTATTATCTGTGGTTGGTAAAATAACAGGAACATTGGCAATCTATAAATTAGTATATTAAAAATTATTATAAATACTAATTAACATAATAAATATATTGTGTGGTTATAAATTTAACTTACCTTCTGTATATCTTTATCTTCAACATTAGATTCATTTCTACGTTCATCTAGACTATTGTCTTTACTGACTTTACATATATTAATTTCAAATGCGTTACTACAAGTCTGATCATTTGATTCTAAAACTGTATTATCTGTGGTTGGTAAAATAACAGGAACATTGGCAATCTATAAATTAGTATATTAAAAATATTATAAATACTAATTAGCATAATAAATATATTACAACAGCTAATACAATTGTTATTTGTTTGTAATTACCAACAAGTAAAAACACACTTTTTCATCAACTACTTTTTTATTGAAATTTAAAAATGTACTTACTGGTCTTACTATAATTGTTGACTGCTTATTTGTTGTAAACATTTGCTCTATATTGTAGCATTTGGATGATATTTCAATCATTTTTTTTTTGTTTTTGTCGCGCAAACGAGCAGCTCCGCCTTTTCTCTTATTTTCATTTTCGACATTCATGATGACAAAATTAAAAAAACAATTATATAGTCGATAACTAAATAACAACACTTTACGTTTTTACGTAAATTACGTTAACATGTGAAAACTTCACTCTTCACTCTTCAATCTTAAATCAGTATCATTAATATCAATAAGCTTTCATTTCATTTTCGATCTATTTTAAGAATGTATTTTCCAGTAATCACTAATCAGTCAGTCGTCCGTCGACCGTATACCCCCACCAACAACCGCCGGTATGCGACGTGCGTACAGTGCCGTCAGTCCTTTGTGAACCATAATATACAGCCAGTTCCAATTGGCACCACTATAATATACGTGTTTACATACAATTTATTTGAAATCGCCAATCGGTGTATGCCACGATTTAAGATAGTACTATCTTAAATCGTGGTGTATGCTTATTGCTTAGCGGAAAGTTTTGATCGGCGACCGTCGTGCACGATTGAGACGATTGAGTGCGAGAGCGGGAGAATTTGGGCTCGGGACGGCCGTCGGTGCATTCTAAATTTTAATCCAGGCCAATAAGACACAGAAAAAAATAGGGGAGCCAAAGTATACCCTGCTCCCCCCCAAATGGCGCCCCTGGCTACTACACTACGGAATCCGTAACGCGTATGAATCACTTATTAGTTATTGCGTTCTAGATTTAGATTATGAATTAGAAAAACGGCAATTTAGGCTTTATATAGTTTCTGCAAACAGTAGCTTTTTTTGAACTGGAAAAGGCCGTGTAATAACTATCATTTTATTATACCTACGTTATAACTTATAAGACTATAGGCACAAGTTTGTGATATCATTGGAATTTAAAAATGCTGTTAAGTTATACTTATATGATACCTAATACCTAATACCTATGCATAGTAACGACTGCAATCCATTACTATATATTAAAATACACGTCTATGTCCATCGGTACCATATAGAAGTATAGTAAAACAATGTATACCACAGGTTACAGATGAGTGGCGTATCTACGTGAGGGGGGGATATCCCCCCTCGGATATCAAAATATTTTGTACCTACACAATATATCATGTGTATAATAATATGAATATAATATGTGTATACTGAATGTCTATTAAAAATTGTATATCTCTCCCACTAAAAAAAATCCTAAATACGCTACTGTTACAGATGTAACCTACTATACCTACTATCCTATATATCAACAAATAATACCACAACCTAATGACAGTTATTATCATAATATAGGATTGAAATCTTTCGAAATAAAAACACATATTACTTTTCTTGATAAAAAGATCTCTTTGTATACCTAGATAAACTATTTACTACTGGTCCATCACAACTGGTTAGTGGTAAATCTATGAACATGATTAATTTTCTTAGGCCTCTTTCAGGGTTTCAAACTTATGGCATCCATAGATAATATATATTAATATATTATTGACACGGATAAATGGTAAAAATATAGATTGGAGTTTGATTTTGAGTTAACATAACTTTGATTTATTTGAATTTGAATTATTTTATAAGAGGTAGGTTGTAGGTATTATAAGGGCAAGACTCTTATTACTTTGAATTAGTGTTTAAACATAATATTAAATAATTAAAATATTTTTATTTTACTCAAAATATCATTGAAATTGTCTATACCAAGCACCTTGAAAATCAGCTGTTGGTAATCAAAATTGGTACTAAAATAATTAATAATTTTATAGATTATTGAAGACCTTAATATGTCCGTCTTACCAGGTTCCTACATAGTTATTGCGCTTATGACTTACACACTTGAAGCACACCATAAAAACCATGTGCCATATAGGTTTATGTATGAGTATTACCTCAGGGCATAGGTACATTAAATTGTACACTTCCTTACTACATAGCCAATGTAACATTATAGGTACCTACAACCAGTGCCGCAACTACATAATAAGTGGCCCGTGTGCGATATTCTTTTTGGGCCCGTTCCCAAATTAATTTTTATTGTATGTATTATATAATATTGTTTCGATATTATTCTTGGTATAACACGACATTTTAATAGCTTATAAATAAACACTAATAAGCAATAACATTACTTTTATGGCACGTCGTCACTCGACAACCGAGTATCAGTCAGTTATTCTTCTGACAATTCGACAAACAATAACTAACAACCCATAGACGCGATAAAAATAGATCTTATGGAAAAATTAATAGTACCTACTAAGAAAGTATGAAACTTTGACACTTGAATACATCTTGATACCCACCTTTTTCTAACATACGTGATTCTATCTAGTACCATTTGATTTTATAATATATTAAAAATTACCATTCTATTTTAACATACTTAATCTAATAAGTAATATTAGTATACCTACAACTATAACACTAATGTTTTAACTTAAAAAAAAAATGATTCTGAGTAACTATTAAGTTTTGCGTTTTTAGACAATTTTAGTGTCTGCTCCAGGTTGGGCCCGGGGCCCCCCAAATGTATGTAAGCCTTGGGGCCCGTGTGCGTGGCACACTCTGCACACCCGGTTTTTGCGGCACTGCCTACAACAAAAAATAGCCACCTACATTTTTTTTTAACTAGTGCGCTTTAATAGATTTAATGAACAACTGTGTTAATCCAAGGAGCAGGTAAAAACACATATTACGAACATATACCAAATGGTTTATTTTGCAGAGATTACTAGGTATATTACAAAATTATATACATTCGAATTATGTTCAATAGAAAACTGGAATTGAACAACGTTCAAAAGTTAAATTACCTATAAACGTTATGACATATTTCTTGTTCAAAATACTTTTTTTAAAACTAATGACTAAACATCATGCTACTCCCCTCCATCAATACTTGGCATGTCACAACTTACAAGCATAAATAAAACACAAAATATATTAGATCCGAATCATGGCCGAAACGATGGCCCTACACGTTATCTATACTTATTTTGTGACCTGAATATAATCGAATACAATTTCATTTATATAATTCCGAATGTAATAAAATTAATTATACTACTTACTTTTTTTCTCCACAATATTAAACGCCGTGTTCTCAGCGTGTTGCTGTCGCGGTTGAAGCTTCCAGTCCGTCACAAGCGCGTTCGAGAACGACCATTATAGTTTAAGCTGTGGTTGCGGTGGCGGTGATCTGATGAGGTGATTATGATTGGCGGGAGGGGTAAAGGCGAAGAAGGTAGAAATTTAAATTAAAAATTAATGAAAGGCTGCAGCGGCGGCGGCGGCGGCGGACGCCGCGTGGCTAGTAACGACGAACGTGCTGTAGCGGTGGACGCCGGCTGCAGACTCGGGCGAAAATGATAGCGAGTGGAGGAGGGTCGGCGGTCGCGGGCAAAGTCACGGCGATGGGAAGTCCACAGGGGGCTGGTCCCGCGTTTCCGTGACGACGATGCCGGGTGGGCGGTGACTTTGGGCGGCGGCGAGTCGTAAGCTATGTGCGTTTGCGGGGACGTTTACCGGCAGGAGGGTTTACGGGGCGCCGAACTTCCATTGCTTCGTTCTGGCAGACGACGGGGGACTTCCCGCGCGGAGCCGCCCGCAGAAGTTGGCGGGTCGGGCGGACGACGAGCAGCGAACGACCGCGGCGGTGACGACGACGACGACAAATACCGCGACGGAGACGACGACGACCAACACCACCACTACGGATGGTAAGAAACAGGAAGTCCGGAAATATAATATATACATGTAGTTTGGGTATCTACGCCGTTGGGTATAGGAAAAATTCCAACGATAAAGGGAAAAGTCGATGGAAACTGGAAAGTATACCACCCCCTCAACACCACGACCTCGGTCTTTCCAATTTCCATAGTGTCATATTATAATACCTAACACATTATGCGGAACGAATTTTTCATTAACGGTGTCAGAGCAGGCTTTTTATTATTTTAGTCAACATTTTGGGCGATTTCTAGTCACGTTGCGTGTGGCGTCATACGAAGGTCGTACGGATAGAATAAAATCAAACTATTTCAACGATCGAAAGCGACTTTGTAAAAAAAAAAGATCATGTCCCGTGGAATAGTATGTATAGGATTTTTATCATTTTTATTTTATTTAAAGAGGACAACTCTATTCAGATCACATTTGGATTTCGTTTTTTGAATGTACTTCAAATAACGTCAGGAAAATACAGTTCAAAAAAAATTTATCGAAGTATGACTATTTCACGACTCACGAGTTATGACAGTTTTACTTGTGAGATAAGTTTTTGTACAATAAATGCGTCGGCTCCGATGCGACACCCTTAATGCGGATTGATATTAAGTCTCTGAAAAGATATATGATACCTTGTTATACATATTACAAACTTTGAACCATTTTGTAGACCGAGCTCTCCGATGGATATTGACGTACCTACTATGTACTATATAATATGTATTTTGTAACCCCTGCTATCACAGTGTTATGAAAATGGCGTTAACTTTCTTCAAACGCAATACTACACACGAAAAAGAGAGATTTCCTTCTTTGAGCCATTTCAAAATCTACACGACTACATAATTTTGTATTTTATTCGATCTAGTGTTAATAATAATTTGTTAAAACTATTATATTATTACGCTACTAATACACATAATTACATGTATTAAATTCAAAGAATCCAGTGGCGTACGCAGGGGAAAAATGGACCATAGGCGGAATTTGGGCCCTTACCCCCTCAAATATACAGTTTTTTTTTAGTTGTGTGGGATCGATGTTAAAAGTGTTAGCCACATCCTGAAATGTTTTGGATTTCCACCTATGCATATAGCATGGCCCTCATTCCGACCCTTATCATTGATTGGATTTTTATATTTTAATTTTACGAAACCAAATTCGGGTAAATATTGTTTTTTATAAATTATGTTATAAATAAATATAATACCTATAATTTATTATTAGGTTTTAAGTTGAGTCTTAGGACGAACCTGCATATTACAATGTATCTTAAAAATAAATAAATACCATTTAAATAAAAATAATTTGATGAAAGAACTAATCAAACTAAAAATTATGAAAATTAATCTAGTAAATATAGTACTATTAAACTATCCATATTATAGCTTATAGTGGAAGTACTAAAGATAATACAATAATATTATATTACACACTAATAATAAACTAATTAATTAAAAATATTTGAATTATATTTTTATACCAATTTGTTGTGTTGATCGTGCTTTTGGATTTTTCTATTTTTTTATAGAAGGGAGTGGAATAAACCTACATTTTAAAGTAGTGATCACTTGATAACTGACAAAATCTTAAAATACAATTTTATTTTGATCTAGTTTACAGTCTTTTATACATTCAGAAATCGTTATATTTTCTTAGTTATTATTTATTACTCATCTTTATATTCATCTTGTTAGACAACGCATAAGTAATAGAAATAGTCTAAAACTAATTTTAAAATTAAAACAATTATTTTTCATATCAAGAGCTAATAATGCCAGTCCTCTTGTATAAAATAAAAAATCGATAAGACGTAAGTAATGTATTATTATTCATCGTAATCGGCCGTGTTGTATATATGTTGCACTATACTTCGGTCATCTGAATATAAAATGATTACGATAAAGAAATGATTGGTGTCTTATAACGCAGCTTATCTGCTTATAGAGTGTATACATTATTCGATAAGCATTATATTTCATGATACCACTAAATTCAAAGTGTGGGATTTCATATGAAAAAAAAAGATAACTATTTAGACGTTTTTTATGCGTTTGTAAATAGTATATCTAGGTATACCTAGTTAAGTTTAATCTAAACAAAAATTCTGCTGTAGGAGTAGAATGTACATCTTCCTAAATCTATATGTCTAATAATTAGTCTATATATATTTTGAAAATTGCATTAGTGCATTATGTATGGAAAATTATATAGGTATGGCGATAAGTTTCGTATTCTTTCAATTAACATTTTTTTGAACTTTACCAAATTAATTAAATCAAATTTTAATTTCAAATGTCCGTAAGAAAATATTGTGCCCATATACTCATTGATGATATTTCTATATTGCTGTAAGAATAATGCAAGTAATTACAACTGTAATCTTTGAGTTACATTTCCAAGTCTTTAGATGGAGAAAAAATTATCATCAACATTTTAAGAAAAAATACTAATAATATACAAACATTTCAAATGCCTATTGTAAATAGCTTAAATTAGTCCAAATAGTTTATCATTTTCATGACATAAAAAAAAATTATAATTTTAGTAATAGGTTGTGGAATGTTTAAATTTCTATGCTCAATATTTATTGAATTACAACAAAATAACGTTTGAGGAGAAATCGTTATTATAATTGAAATTACCTACCTATCGATTTTGTCAACATTTAAACTTAAACGCTCATAAAATTTACTAGGCTTTCCGCTTTAAAGTTTAGGTTAAACATTTTTTATAATTCTAGAAAGAACAAATTATTAGAATTGATATTGAATTATATTCCAAAGTCGCATACTCGTATGTACTTATAAAAATTGTTTTTCTATATAAAATATAGAACATTAATTCTGATAGTTTAAAAGATATTATAATACTTTATAATTCATATTATATATTATTAGCTATATGTTTACAACCTAAAACGCTCTTAAAAACTCAAATAATGATGAATATTTCCGGGCTCATTGGCTACAATCTAAAAAATCGTCCTGTATAATAACGAAATTTATTATTCTATGCCACATATATAAAACTACCTATATATAGTATTACGATCGGCCGAAGTCACAAAAACTATAATATCTTGCTGGCCACTTCCACGGTGGATGAAATATAAATAATCAATACAATATAAAAACAAAATACCCGTGTAATAACGTTCGTTTATACAATATTATTATATTACATTGGTGCAGTGTGATACTGTGATGTGAATGATTTTTATTGTATTTTTTTTTCAGAATATTACGGATTACGAGCATATAAACTCTTTATTATTATTGGGTCGTTCCGAGCATTCGTACATTCGACATGTAATGACTAATATGTATACAGAGTGGTCCATAGTTAACATTCGTTCCACTTTCACGTCCTATAACCATTCGTGTTTTCCTGCAAGATAATCATACAGGGAACAATACCTACACGTTTCATATTGAATCGGATAATTGTAAGCGTTTCACATAGGTAGGTATACTTAGTAATTACCTAGGTACCTATATACCTATTGCGAATGACTTAAAATAATTTTTCTGTTGTAATATAATTACCTTATTTTCGTATAATTTTAAGCTGTATGTAGACTGCGACAAAATTAACCTTTTTCTAAAAGTCGATGTGACATAAAATAAAAAATATATAATATACAATATATGTGGTAAACCCGATCAGGAACACAATATACTAATGTGTGATTAAACATTTAATTTATAATCATATCTAATGGAAGTATAATATAGTAGATAACAAGGATATATAAATGGTTATTAACTATTATAAAATTATAAAATATATCCGTTTACTTTTATAGTAAGTTGTATTATTCGTTTTAAGCGCAAATATAATATATGTATAGACATTCATTTCAACTGACTTCTAACACTAAAATATAAATATCAAAATGTATTGTAACATTTAAAATCAAATCACAAAAAATCTTAAATATTATCATTGATTTTATTACATACAACATATATTATAAAATCAATGGTATTATTGTTAATGAATAGCAGGTAGCTGCCAACTGGTAATATACTCATGTATATAGTTTATCAAGGCCTAAACTTAAGCAGCTGACAACCGAATTTACAGGAATGTCAATATGCGTGATTTTAAAAATTATTGATAATGTGATTATTTTTTTATTGCTTTGAAATTTAATATCACAACACATAATACGAACAAAAAGTCTAAAAACTACCACAACGCTGTTTGTAGAGTTATTTTTTGTACGATTAGCGTTATATTTAAACCTAAGTCAGACCATTTTGACGGAGAGTATATGTACATCAAATATAGAAACACCGTGGGTTTTAATTTTTTATAAACACGTGTTTTTAAGTAGTAATGTGCATTGTAGATTAGACACGAGTGCACAGTGCACTCCATGGACTATGCTGTTGTAAGTGCATACTATTATAATATAATATTTCCACAAAATTCACTGGGTATACCACTATCATACTTATACCTACGCTACGTCTTATTCTCTAATTATTTATCTACAGCATATTATGCAGTTATCTCAAGTAAATCATGTAATTCTTTATGAATAGATATTACGAGGATTTTTCATATATCTATTTGTTTGTGGATTTTAATGTTGTAGACTGTAGTTATACATTTTATATACAATTGATTCTATATTATACTATTATACAACCAATGATTAAACTGCAGATTGGTAAAGTTATATTATATTATTATTCAACCAGTGAGTATTAAAAAACAAACACTATCGTATACTTAGATAAACTGTCTTCAGTAAAACAATGACGGTTTGGGCTTAAAATATGTTTGTACATAAAAAATGTAATCGGGGTGGACTGACGAACGATTTTGAATCTATAGTAAGTATATGCGCATTATGAACATATTTTAATCTATAGATAAGTAGCATGGGTACTTTTATAAACGTTAAATTAACTGGCCATACCAAATACTCGATAAAGTATTTAGCGATATCAGTAAATATCGCCGTTAATTAAACCCAGTAAAAATAATTAACAGCCGACAATGCACTCTTCAGAAAATCTTATCGATTTGTTTCAACGGATATTTATATTTATATAAATATGCGTATGTAAACTATGCATTCAATTGAAAATTAAACACAATAAAGGAATTTATAAGTGAAAAAGACAAAAAGGCATTTATCAGTAAAAAAACAAAAAAAAAAATACATTCATCATCTTATTTATTAAATGACAAGCATTTTTATATAAAAATTATTTATCTATTATTATTATTAAAAAAAAGGCTTTTGCCTTCAAATCTGAAACTTACTTATAATATAAATACTCGTTATAAAATAAAAAAAATATATAAACAAATATTCATTTTTCTAAATAAATCTAATCGATTCTTCAATTTCTTAACCGATCTATTCCTCTAAAAATGTTGGCCCGCGATACCAAAGCCTATCTCAATTTTGGCCTGCCGTAAAAGAAGGTTGGAAACCCCTGTTATAGCCAATCTCGGATTAAAAAATTTTGGGCTCGTAATAATATAATATCCATTATCCATATATTATAGGAAACGTACTACAGGCCCACTATTTCTTGATATCCGTTGTGGGCCCGTGGCCCACTTGCCCCCTTAACCCAGACTTGATTATAGCATCTCAATGGTGGATAATGAAAAAAAAATTATTTAATAATTTTTGTTCAGCGATTTCGGATTGTGACCTGTAAAAACATGCGAAAAAAATCCGATTAGGTACTGGAATATAAAATGAATAAAATGGTAAATGGTAAAAACCAAAACAATGTACAAATTAAAATACATGACACTGCAAGACAAAATATCTGTTAGTAATAAAAGACACGAAATACCAATTAATAAAATATATTAATAATAATAGATATTTACAACGTGTGATTATAATATAGGTCATATGAATTGCATAACAATTAACAACGTATAGATTTTAAGATATTTTATTAAAAATGTATTATTAGAGCTCAATATTTTTATTTAACCGGAGATACAAACAATTGTTTTGATATGTTATAAGTATCTATAGATATTACTCATTTATTTGTTTATTATTTAACTCCGATATATGAATAAATAATATTATTGTAATTAAAACAACTGCATATTATAATTATGTAGGCATTTGGAATTTGTACATTTTAATTTAATACTTATATTACAATATTATTATACATCGTTAACAAATATCGTATAAACTTTAATTCACACGACTTTCAATATTGTGATATTATAAAAATATTAAGAATATGTGAATATGCTCGAGGAACCGTATAACAGCTGTAGTCAATTGATCGTACTAGTCATTACAATATTTATTATTCAGTAGGTACACGAATGAAACCTATAGGTAATTAGTTTGACTAGGATTTTATTGATTAACAATACAGATGTTATTTAGTTCGAACATTGCAGAGTTATTTTTTTATAGTTTACGGTCAGGCACCTACCTAATAATATGATCAATTATAATATTTGGTTATATCAAATTTTTATGGCACAGAAATTATTAAAATTAGCCCTCACCCCTCTTACAATAAATTAATTTACAATCTATACAGTCTTTTGTATTATTTACAGAACATATTATTTTATCACAAACATTTAAAATAGCTATTTGGAACGTGAAATCCTGTATATATATATATTTCTGTACCTGGTACACCTACATAAACTACCCTTGTTAACTTTGGTGAGTTTGGAGCTGAACTTTTTAAATTTTAAAATGGATAAAACTATTTAAATGTTAAACTATTAAGGAATAGTAAAAAAGTTTTTAAGTAAATAAGTACTGAGTATCTGAGTGGGTACTTGACATAATTGCCTAAATATTTTACTTGTAAAATAAGAAAATGTACTTTCCTATATGCCTAATTAAATCAACAAACAAATTAATGATAAGAGCTAGTAAAACTATAATGAATAATATTATGATTTGTCCAGTGTAATTCATAAGCGAATAACATCAGTAGGTAGACATTTGAAAATTTTATTTTATATTTTTTCTTTCGTTCGGTTTCAAATAGCTCAACAATTTTTTACAAGGTTAACCTCTTATTTCTGAAATTAGCATTTAAAGTTCCAATATTACAAAATTTGTCAAAATCACGAAACTTACGAAAATTTTCAAATTATTTTTTAACTATAAACATATAAAATGTCCTATTTTTATAGCTCATGCTTGGAAATTGAATACAAGGTATCTCCCAAGTAGTTCTTACTGAAGTCCAAAAATGTAGATAATAAATATATAACACAATTTTTTTTTGGATATTTGATTTTCAAATGTTGACAAAATTGAATATTATTTACACAAAGATTATCGATTTTAGTTATTTTTTTACAATTTAAAACATTTTCGGGGACTTGAAAGTATACGTATATTATTATATGTTTATGGTTATGATTATTGCGTAATGTAACTTCATTACTTTTATCTCTATAAGTATACCAAGTAAGGTAATTTACCCAACTGAACTGGATCTAATATCGTACATAATTTGCGTCTAATTTATTATTAGACAGTGTATATAATTTATAGAATAGGTCATAGTTGGTAAATCGACCCAAAACACAAATTATATGACAACAGAAAGCTTGCTTTGGTTATTTGTGATTTGTTCACCTGCCTAACGTCTCAGTTCGCTCCAGTTGTACAAATAACGAATAATTATTGAGGGGAGTCTATAAAGCGCAACCACATATTATTAGTCCTGAGAGTAGGTGCAACAAGTAAGGATAGAAACTTGGACAGATATACCAGCCGGATGATATATCACCATGTGCTAACTGTGGCTACTTTTCCCTTAAAAATCTTTTAAATTTTTTTTTTTTTATTAAAAAAACATAATTAAGTATAGTATATACATTACTGTTTGTACAATAGGTAATTTTTTTTATACAGTTTAAAATACCGGGAGGGAGGGTACTTAGTAGTACTGCCCGATCAGAGTACAAAGTTATAATAATAATTTTAGACATAGGTACATTATGCATTTATGAGACAATAGTGTGAGTGATTTGTTGAACACACTCAAATACTTAACATATACGTATTTTAAACCCTAGCGCGTTTTATTTATAATGATTTCGGTTTTCATCATAATTCCAAGTTAAACGCAGTGTGGTGATGTCAGTTTGTCACAAACAATGAAAGGGTGGCCCACGAAAAACGGAAGATATTTATCTATAAGCACTGCAGTACCTACTCGGTTATTTTTTATGTTAAAACAATTTGAATTGCTGCATATTAATAAAGATTATATGAAGGCGCTTGAGTGTGTTGCAGTGCCATATACATAACTATGATATGGGTGGTATCAGAACCCCCCATCCTGCCCTCCCGCTATATACACCCCTGTATACTGTGTTTTTGATCAGAATATCAGATCTCCAAAGGCTACCCGGAAATGCATCCCTCAACCACTAAACACTATCTGGGGTCCATACAATGGGGAGCAGGTGGTTTCTAAAAATGGCATGTAATTGGAATGTAACTGTTATAACTTAAAAAAATTTAATCAAGCAATGCTTATTTAAAAATCATCTATTTTCAACGTGTGTCAAGTGTCATCCGTTACTCGTTCTTGCTTTTGAATTTTCATCGCCATATTATTATAACACCTAGCTTGATCTTCCCAACTTCATCAGTAAAGATTATTACAGGCTCATTAAAATTGCAAATACTACATTGGTAATGTAAGAACTATAGGTATTAGGTTTTATTTACCTTTTTTTGACAACTAAATTATTCAATTTCGAATAGTTTTCAAATTAACATCTTACAATATTGTAAATACAGTACCCATAATATAGTACTTATTAAATAGGTACTGTATATTCAAATATGTCTTCGAATTAATTGTTAAGCGTAAAAATTATTTTACAGTCGATAGTCAGGATGACTTAAAGGTTAGTCCGAGTTTTTTTGTAGGCATAAATCCTTAAAGTCAAGTTATCTCATAGTAAAAAGTTAAACATTAATTATTATTTATTACCATTTGATCATCTTGTCATAATATAAAGACTGATACCGTTATACCATAATAGAGGGAACACTTCAACACTGACTTACTCAAAATAAGCTAGGAATACGGAAGATATCCCATACTGTATACTCTTACTTCCACATTTTTATTTATTTGTTGTTAATAACGATCAATCTTCAGAAAATACATTTTTTTTAACTCTCGTCAAATGTAACCATATGACCCATCATAGTATTATCTGACAGTACTGATGTTGAAAACTTAAAGAGATTATATTATAATGGTGCTATTATGATGCTTATTTTTTACTTTATTTCTCCCTCACAAGTATACCCCACAGTTTTAAACATAATATTAAATTCCAGCCCAACTTATTAATTGTTTTAGGGCCATTCTAACAATATCCGGTTATAGTTAATCGACATTTAACCGGCCGAATTCTGCCAGTAATAAAATCTGTTATCAGTCGGTTAGTGTTAGCTGACATTTTACCGGACATTGTAAGAACGACCCTTAAAGTTAAATAGTACCTAGGTTTGTATATTTTTTGTAATAACATATTGTACGCACGATATTGCTCTCAATAGTAATGTATACCTATACTAATAGTCACTAAATATTCACGTCGAATATACAGAGATTGTTAACAATAGTATTTAATTGATAATAAGGGACGTCCATAGAACCAATTGTAGAGTGGGGGGCCAAAAATAACTCAGTTTTTGCATATTATAATTTTGAATTGCTATTATTATTAAATAATATAACGTCGTAATTGCATGTAGTAATACATAATATTCATACCTTTTAATTTGATCACTACTCTCATACACTCAACATTTCTTATTTGTAATAATTTCATATTAAAATTACCGAAGTTATGCATCATCAAAATATGTAATAGACAGGAATAAACACGGTTGGATGCCATATGAATATATTACCTATAATAAATTAAATAATAAAAAATATATTATATTATCGATAATTTGTATTTTATACAAGAGGACTCTATTAACTCTTGATAATGAAAAATATTTATTGTAATCAATTTATTTATAATAATTAATTTTTAAATGAGCTTTAGGCCATTTAATATATTATACAATATTTGTGTTGACTAATAAGATGAATATAAATCCGAGTAATAATTAAGATAAGATTACGATTTCTGAATGTAGGTATATATAAAAGAGTGTCCAAAAGATATTATACAGATATTTTATTCTAAAAAAATTGTTTGCAATAACTAATAACTTATAATATAAGCTACAACAGGTTGCTGTTTTTATTTTAATATATTTTGTTATACGAGTATAGTGACATTTTAATGTTAAATTAAAAAAATTGAAAAGCAATCACCGGACAGTACTGATAATACAGTAAGTCACGATAATTTCACTATCACTTGTTTTTTCTATTATTACATATCTCATAATCTAGATACTTACACAGTTGTCAATTTCTCACTTACACGTAAAATCAATCCCGTAAATGTTAGTAAATTCATATTTATATCGTTAATGATACACTTTACATCTACAAGTCTACAACATCCGTTAACATTAAACATACACTTTCGTTATTTATAATCGTTATTTTTTTAACTAATTAAAATTACTAGAACGCATTTTAATGTTAGTAATATAATAATGTTTGGTTGGTTTATAAATTTATATGTAAATTTAATGTCGTTTTCGTTAATACATTAGTAAACGGTAATTTTTCTAAATTGTGCTTGAACCCAGTTCCTTTAAAAATGCACAAAATATGTGATAGCATTAATAAATAAATTGTGTATAATTTGTTCATAACAATTGAAATGTATAACTTTTAAGTAAAAAGTATAATATGATTATAATTATTGGCACATAGCCTCGAAAATCATTTAAAAAAAGTGTTTAAATAATCTTCACGGGTTGTTTTCTAGGTACTTTATAACTTTGTGTTTGTTCTTCATACTATTTAAGTACCCATACTAGTTTAATTAAAATGTCACAATTTTTTTACACATAGTGTGCAGTTTTGACATCTTGGAATATTTTATGTACAAAGCGAATCGAGAGATTTATTAGTTTTACAATGATATTTTTTTTTTATGGACGCTTTTTAGGGCAGTAAAAAAGTTCAAAATAATAGTTTCATGTCATAGTGAAATCTGAAGTTTTTCGTACTACTATGGCCGCATGTTCACATTTTAAACTCAAAATGATTACTTCATAATAAGTTGTATTAACGTTGGTAAACAATTTTGATAATTTATTCTAACCGCAACGGTATAGTTTATAGGTACCTATATAATCAGCTTCAACGTACTTAATTAACTTTTGCACATTTGTGCTATAACATTTATAATATACAAACCAAATTTCCACTTCTATTACCTATAACTTCATAATTATTAGTTATATAGGAACTCATAAAGTAGTTATTTTATAAAAATATTATAATTTGCACAAAAATGATAGGTACTTTCTAAACGTAATAGGTGCCTACTATTTAAAATCTATAACGACAACGAGTATCTAATCAAAGTTATTGAGTACCTACAGTACTTAGCATTAGTATTTTTGTGAGTGACGATAAATATCGATCATTATTAATTATTATTCGGTAATTGTGGCATATTATAATTTATTGTAATAATGATCGTGTGCAGGTACGTGAAGTGCTCTCGAAAAACTCCACTTATGTATTGAAGTAGGTATTGATTTTTCGTTTAGAGCCAATAATATTTCACATGACTCTTATAAGTAGCTGTTTAAAATTCAAAGTATTCGATACATTGTAATATCGACGAATCTATATTATATTAGGTATATAATATAATATCGGATGGTACAGTTGACGATCATTTCCCATTGTGAAATGCATTTTTTTGTGCTTTATTTAATAATTATCCTTCTGATCATATATTTTAGGTACGGACTGTAATTTTAATGCATTACAATACACTTAACTAATCATTAATCGTTCATCACGTAGGCTAGGTGCATATTGCATTTGAGATTAGGCGGGGCTGAGCCCTACTATAAAATAATATTGAACAAGCTTAAAAAAATGCCGGAAATATTTGAGGGGCTATTGAAATTGTTCGGTGGGCTTACCCCCTAAAGCCACTCCCCTCACCCACCACAATTTACACCTATGCATGTAGGTAAAATTGTACAGTATTAAATTGGGGCGCATGTAAGCTCCGCCAGAAAAATAATCAGGTAAAATTGGGTCCATATAAACTAGTTGTGTTAGTGAAAAATATCAGGTAAAATTCAGTTCATGTAAATTCCACCAGAGAAAAAAATCAAGTACCTAACAGCATAACATTTAAAAAAATATATACCTATGTATAACAACAACTGTCCTCATTAAATAATTGTTAGGTATGTGTATAATATGCCAAAAGATAAGTTATATAAGTTAAAAATAAAAATAATAATTATCCGAACAAATCATACAATTATTGTAATAAGTATTAGACTAATAGGTACTAAAATCATGATAGATACCTACCTAATTGTAAAAATTATAAAATATGTATACTGTATAGGTATGTTATGTTATAATATTTTGAACTGTGAACTAAAATTATGTGATACAATTTGTAGATATTCTAACTATTAATATAATATAAATCCATTATTATAACTCTTTATATCGTTCTCTAAACCATAATTTTTTTTTCTAGTTTTTCATTTTTCAGTTTATTATGTTGAGATAATGAGATATATTATTTAGTTTTCCATGGCAACGCCTTAATACACTGGCGGAGTTTCCATATAACTATTACAGGTAAGAAAAAAAAGTGGCAGAGTTTACATTAGATCTTTTCATTACCTTTTTATCTAACCGGTAGTCTGTCGGAGTTTAGAATCACCCGTTAAATTATACGTTACTTTTGACCTTATACAATCGTAGATTATAATTGTGCATTTTCATCGTTAATGTCTATAAGCTATCAATCAATATATTATATTGAACACGCCGAGTGCGTTTTATAGTAATTAAAAAATAACTTTTTATTCTCGATTTAAAATTGTATTGTGTCGTGCTATCTGATAATATTAACATTTGATCATCTAGTTAATTTGGTTGCAGTTTGTTGCCTAATTAGTAATTTCACAAAAGTAATTTTCAATAATTTAATAATAATCGTAAACTTATTTCATAATACGTATAGAATTCAATTTTATATTGTTTACTTTTAAAACTACCTATCTACCTATTCACTGCGTTTCGAACCGTACGAAATCAATGAAGAATTATCTATATGAAGTACTCTGAACACTGAAAATCACAAAATACATTGGTATGAACATTATATTTTATATTAATTGGTTAGCAGCTTACGTAAAATGACTAACTAGCAATATATTTTCACACAAAGCTTTAAATATTCCTTTGTTTAATTTTAATGAAAAATATATTTTAACAATACATTTACAATTGTATAGGTGTTTAGTGTAAATGTCCACAACTAAAATGAACAGATGCCTGAATAACAAACATTACTTATATTATTTACTATTATATGCGTCGATTATATTTTGTTGTATTATCACGTGTGATAAAATAACATTCACAGCTCTATAATTTTTTTTTTTTTAACAAAATTCTTTATTACGCTATCTATTGCAATTAGAACAATAAGCTTAAGTGATAATAGAACAAAAACAGACAGAAAAAACTAAAGGAAGAGGCCTCCCATCGGAGGTACTTCAACATGAATAGTATAATTAATTGGATTAATATCAAAATAACAATATTGGATTCATATATATGTTTGTATTTTAAAATAATAAGAGTATTCGACCATAAAAATATATTATGAATATATACAATCAAAATGAACACATGTAATAAATTATAATGCTCAACGCACAACAATTAATCAAATAAAAAAAAAAATGTTAAAGTTACAACACAGCAATATTCAAACAAAAACGTGTATCGTTGAAAGTTGAAATTGCTTTAATTATTATAGTATAATATGTACCTATCAACCTATACGGAAATATTGGCTTTTAAAAGTGATCCTTTTTTCTATCCTTTGTTTAATCCCAACGATATATATTATATAATATTATCATTTTGTTTGTACATCGTTACAATGCATTTTTTTAAACAAATATTTCATGGTCTTGTTTTAAGTTTATTATATTATATAATATTATTATTTTTTAATGTCTCATCGATCATAATAATATTACTTTTATACCATAGGCGTGGTGCACATGATGGGTGCAGAGTATGAAACTGCACCCATAGCGAGTTCAGCTTATAGTTTAGTTTGGATACTGAGTTAAATCATTTTTCTTGAGTCTTGAGTTTAGAAATTGTTTCAACTTATCTTCACACGATTAGAGGTATGTATGATTCACGATTAAAATTGTTTTCTGTTATCGTGGTGCGATAGTAGCTACCATGAAAACAGCTATCGCAAAAGTCATAACCATATAAGCTTATTGTATTTACAATGATATATGTATTTTTTTCTATCATCAATATTTGGGGTGGAAAAAATGCTCCAATTTTCGACATCAGCATCTTTATTGACAGAAGTGTGAATCTAGTTGCGACATTCGGGAGGCTAAATTTGAAAATTTCCATTAGTGAAAAAAAAATGGGAATTTTTAGTCAAAACTAATTTTTGATAAAATGGATTTAATTTTATTGGTGTAACTGTAAAACTAATACTCTAAACTAAGTTATAACGAGAGATACTTCAACATTTGAAATTTTCTTCAAATATTTATATTTATATTCCATAAATTGTAAACAGTTTTTACGTTTTTTGAGATATTTATAGCCAAGGTAAATTGTATGAATTTTTTAAATTTTTTAAACTATTGTCATCAAAAACTTTTTCACTTGATAAAAAAATCTTGAAAATGAACGGATTTTCATGTTTTTTTTAATAGTAGTTCAAAAATATCAACGATTGATTTTTATATGCATTTAAAGTTTACCTACATTTTGACAAAATACATCAAAATCCCGAAAATTTGCAAATTATTTTTTCAGTTATAAATTCATAAACATTTTTATTTTCATAATATCTAACATTAGAAATATTAATAAATAATTCCCATTTGCCAGCAAGTTTTCCTACCTTAATCAAAAATATAAAGTTCGACGAAAAATAACATTAACTTTTATGAGCGTTTGAATTTAAATATTTACAGGTACGCATATCTCTAAAGATGAAATGTAAATACCTAATATCTAAAAGCTAAACTAATATTTTTTTGAATGTACCTAGATACATTATATTTTTTTTTATTACGATTAATTTTTTCGCGTAACCTTATCATATTTAAAGTTGTAGTATTTTACATTATAAATATAATACTTCTATCTAAAGACAATAATATTATTAATATTATATATTCTTCTTCATACTCGAAAATGCAACTTTTAACTATAATATAACATAGGGTTATACTTCTTTTAGAATGTTATTTTAAACAATATACTATACGAAAAATCTATAAAATAAGAATTCTGTGAAAAGTTTTGATTTCATCACGGCTGCAGAGTATAGTCTATGACTGAAATTAAACTAAAAGTTTTCCATAACTGGATATTATTGACAGGGTTTTATCATGTTTTATCATTACATGTCACTGTAAACGTAACTTAAGGTGACAGCTGATAAGACATTAAAAAACCAATTAATACAACTTATTTGGGACAGATATCTTATATTTTACATTGACAGTTCAACTGTTCATGTATTTCATTAACATTTAATTCGTATCACAAGCTAAAAAATTACTATTTATTTTTTTAGATTTTTTTCACTATAAAATGGTATATTTGAGTAGGCATAACATTTCTAAAATATAAATTAAAATTGCAAACATCCTAAACACATTAAATTAAGAGTTGAAACACTTAAACAAACGCACAGGGTCTCATTCCACTATTTGTAAATTACTTTCAATACTGATTCTGAAGTTCAAAATTTGTTCTACAATGAATTATTTTGTCTCATCTAAAGGTACCAACTAAATAAGTAAGTAAATTGTAAAATATACATGTGATCAATTTTAATAATATCTATATGTTATATTCATCTTATATAAAAAATGTGAATTCTGAAATTAATCACTTTTTCATTGGTGTCGCAATATTTGTAACCAGCGTTCTTTCAGTAGCACAACCACTATAAAACCACATTGGATCACACAGTATACCTGTAAACCTATACCCGTATTTCCTGAAATTAGTTAGTTAGTTGTTGGTGAATTTGCTGAATTTAGGAAAATATAACCCAGTAAAAAAAGCCCCGAAATAAAAATATGCCGAAAAAAGCCACGGCAACAACAAAAAAAGCCCCTCACCAACAAACATTAAACATTCAATTATTAGGTATGCTCTAAATATTTCAAATTTCCAATTTTTCTATGAATTATCAGAATTATTATTCATATTATTTATTGATCAATAATTATTATGTAACACTGTTTTACATATTTACATTATTATTTTACATATTACGTATAGTCGTGCTTTAAATAAGTTTAATATAATTATTAATTTTTGTACTTTCATATCATACCTATAAGTTTTAATAATAAAAGCTAATAGGTAGATATGTACTCAGTACACACAACATTGTCTTTCATTAATCTTATAATTATTTATGTTATTGTATATATGTAATATTAATACAACTTTTATTTACCTAAATATGAACTAGAAATACAAATAGAAAAATAGACAATAGTATTTTAAAAATATAGTTAGGTTAATAGGTATAATTGCACATTTACTCCTAATTTATTATACTACTTAGTACTTACTATATATTCAGATATTTTAATTATAAAGAAAAAAAAATTACATATTATAATATAATATGACATTAGAAAATAACTAATAAAGAATAATAAACTAATTAAAGGTATTTTTTTTCCAGGGATTTATTTTCCTATAGCCGGGACCTTTTTTACCATATTTTTATTTTGGGGCTTATTTTCGTAATACCAATATGTTATATGTTAAAAACAATTTAGAGCTGCTATATAATATTAAAATCACGAAACATTTTATTCTATATAAAAATATGATTAGGTATAATAATAAAATAACTATGATTAATAGACCCATATATTATATTTTAATAAATAGTAACAATTAATCAAATTTATGTTCCATAGTCAATGTTTCGCATGATAGGATAATAATAGTAATAATAATAATAATAATAATAATAATAATAATAATAACTGATTTCTATATCATTGAATATAAAAAAAAAAAACAATTTTCATGAAATATTAAGTGTTCGTCGTTGATTATAAAATATTATAAAATATTTAATATTTCAAGTTTTTCGTGAACGAGTTTTTATGTTAATGACTTGCCATTTAAACATTTTAATAAGTTTCTTTGTGTGCGGGAAGTGATAACATTAAATTTGCAACATTAGAAGGGTTTACGAGTCTTGGCATATTATAATTATTATAATGATCAGTGTAATTACCCAATCGTAAATATTTCAGACTTAGACGAATGACAAATATTGTGTCGTGTTAATGTTATACTTAAGTAATGATAATAATAAATTAATATCGTTAGTATACCAGTTTTACCATTAATCATAATATTCCATTTTAATATCTACAGGCATGAATGCATGATCTCTAATCCTTGCAATCATAATATGTAATGTGCAATCTTTTGCTATATTTTCGAATGAGAATTGAATTTGCTAATTTTAATATTCATTACGACGTTTCCCTAAACATTTTGCAGGTGGTAAAAGCCTATTTAATATGTATACGAAATATCAATGCCATGATAGTAGGTTTAATTAAAATTATCTAAATTGCATTTTTAAATGGTAAAATCAATAAAATATTATGAATAAATGTTAAACCAAGTACCTAATTTAATTTTAATTAATTTTTTTATTAGAAAATTGAATTACATTACTTTAATAAATTTACAAATAATCATAGTTCAAGGTGGTGTGTAGTTGGTTCTTTGATTGTGGTGTATGAGCACGTCAATTATGTATTCCAGATACAACTCAGGGCTAACAATTGTTCGAAAAAACTAGCATTTCATTCTAAACGGTCTTGTGTCATATTAATATAAGTTCATATTTACATTCCATATTATAAGTTCTTAATCCTGTTTTACAATTAACTTATCTTAAAAAATTACGTAACTTAAATGGTTAATGTTGAAGGTTTATATATGTTAGAGAATGTTCTTAGCAAACTATTTTACTTGTAATCTTCTATTATATAATGTAAGTTTTCTATAAATTATTTTATTTTATCGTTTAATGATTTTAAAATTTGCTATATCATAAATCATTAACGTAAATTATAGTTGCAATATGTTTTAGGTACTTACGTGAGTTATTGTCTTACGATTTTAAACATCATTACCAATATATATTTGAATTATATTTTACAAAAAAAAAAAATGTTTGAGTTTGATTTGAACATTCTTATTTTTTTCTTAAAATGTATTTTCAGTTAAAACAAATAAAATATTGAATTAATGTCATCTAGGTATCCATTAACTTGTCTTGCTAAATTAAATAAATGATGTCTTGCAGAAAAATATAGTTTTATGCAAGCTGCATACCGCATAATTAATTTATGCATAAATGTAGATAACTTTTATTTCGCAATAAAAATAATATACAAATAAAGGATGGTAATATTTATTAAAATAATTATTATCGATCGGCAAAAAACAACATATAGTTACGTACGATTGGCTACGATAATACAATTTTGATTTTTGGTTTTAGACAAAGTATTGGGTTATTTTTTATATTATATTGCGTGCGATAGGTTTTTGATAAAAAAATAACTTATACTATTCCAGTCAATATTTTACATTCTACTGTGGTAAATCTACTAACACACGATTATATGGAAATCGTATGGAAAATTGTATACACTTGTATCCATACCCTAAGTTAAGCTTCCCGTAGTACAGAGTAGATACACTTGATTTTGGGTCCAGCGCACTAACGCCAAAATACCAATTTCCTGGGTTAATAAAGGTATATGATATCATAACGTTTTTGAACATTTCACCGTCTGAATACTTCATTTTGATTACATAAATATTACCTTCATAATATAATACTGCAGTGACCCTGGGGTTTAGGTAATTTTAGAATTTTGCGTGGAATGCAAAGCAGTTGACCACAATTTATTATACCTAGCCAACCGTAATCAGAGCCGCTCGCACAATACTCTCAGATTTCAGCATCATTATCGTTTAAACAACATTACGAAATTCTAATGACTAATAATCGTTTTTTGTCTAAGGTGGTGGTTGAAAATGTGGATTTATTATTTCATGGTTCAGCCTTATGGACTATCCAAAATAACGCCTAGGTACTTGGGATGGTTGGGTTTTAATACAGTAAAAATATTTGAGCTAATCGGCAGCATTACGCTTGGAGAAGAGGACGAGTGAAAACAAAAAATGCACTATTACTAAGGATAGTTTATTATTTATTTAAAATATTACCTACCTGTATTAATATCATTATTCATTAGTAATGTCTAATCTCAGTAGATAGAACAAATTATCTTTAAAAAAAATAGCATTTGTAATTGGCTAATTGGCAGTATAGCGACATGTCACAAATTTATTGGTTGGAACAGGTTCATGGAATTTATATTATTCATTTTATACATTTTTATTTTAATAATAGCTTAAAATTAGTAAGTTACAAATATAGTTATATTAATTGAAAATATTATTGACTATGTAGAAAATTAGGTTCAAGGATCTATGGGTAATATTTGTTCGAATTACAACATAAAAATTGGTATATTTCGTTTTAATTTGTATACCTACTTATTGTTTTCAATGTATTATTCAATTGTATTATATTATATATTATCAATTACTTAAAAAGATATCAACCATTTTTCCATAACATTATTACGTCTATGTTTTGGTTGCTTTCATAGACATTGTAAAAAAATCGAAACCAGTTTAAGGTAGATATCTATCAGTTAAATAAAAATTAATGTTTTCTAATCCAGAAATCTGTTATAAATCATTGAAACTATTTTACTATCTGGGATAAAATTTTTTTTAAAAAACAATTTAGGGCCAAAACTGTTATTCATCTTAGCTTTTACACATTTGAACTGTTTATAATAATATGTATTCTTACACATATTTCATAAAGTAGAAATAGATAACATAAGATACTTGAAACTTGATGAACTATAATAAATTATAAAAGTAAAAATACTCTAGTGGAATATTGTATCAATTTATAAGGTGTCAATCGATTTTATAATCCCTATGAAATAATTGAACAATATTATTATTATTTATAAGACTTGATAGGTTGCAATTATTGTTAACCTTGCTCGGTGACCCCTGTGTAATTGGTCTGGATTTCTTCAGGAAAGTAGGTGATATCGGGCTTAGGGATGGTGGAAATTCCAATCTGCCTCCGTAGACATCACATATATTATTGTCTATTATTATTATTATCATCATCATGATAGTAAAGTTTTATCGTTTCTACAGTAGCGCTGGTTTAACGCAGAATGTGATTTGTATAGGTATATATAAATTATACACACACCCGCACCCCTTCGCTTTCGTTGTGCAAGGGGGATGTATTTCGATTAACGTAAGATTTCGTGTCCGATTCAGAGGAATCGTCGTCGTAAAGTCGTAAGTACTTAATACTTCCTCTTCAACTCGAAAACATTTCTTCCGTTGTATATATACATATACGCTCATACCTATAGCGATCCACTCGCGTTCACTCGAGCGCCTGTTTGTGTGTGCGCGCACGAACGCGTAATGTCTCGTCGGGACCGTTTTGTAGGCGGACCCAAAAAACGAGGTCAAACATCGCTGACCCGCCTTCGCGCCCTCTTCTACAACCCTAGAAACCAGGAAGGACAGGGGATCCGTACGCCCGAGGAATCCCGAACCATAGGCTATCGATTATGTTTTTAAGTACGTGCCGTCCAAAAGTCCCCTTCCGGAGAGAACTTAGCGCCACCATCACTGCAGCAGCCGCGACTCACGAGGATAAGTTCGAAATTCGATGTTTCCCTTTTAGGTCAACCATGCACGTTTACACGGGAATCTCGGAGTACGGTTATAGAATAAAGTTACACTAATATATAATATTATAATATTGTGTATACGAGTATACGGTTGTGTAGGGTATAATATTATATCATAATAAAGTTACGGTTTAATATGATAACAAGAATTCTTGATTTATAAGGAATAGACTCCGTTTAACATAATATAATAATAAATAAGAATACAAGTTATAAATATCCATTTGGAAATTAACTAGTATAGTTGATTTTACGAAATAAATAATCACATATTATAATTAAATAATTAAAACACAATACATAGTAAGATATATGTGGCGAGGTAGCCTATAAGCAATACATAACAATTTATTATGGTACTATAGTAATAATAATAATAATAATAATAAATAATAATAATAATAATAATAATAATAATAATAATAATAATAATAATAATAAAAATAATAATAATATTAATAATTATTATAATATACAATGAAAATTAATATTAGAATTTAATGGGTTTAACCTTTATTTAAAATTTTCCACATTTTTTTTAATTAAAAATATCAACGTTTAGAACATTAAAATATAAATGAGAGAATAAGTGAGATAACTTTTTTATTATTTTTTCTGAATAAATATTAATATTTTATTCTAGTATTAAAAGAGTATAATCATTGAGTATAGATAGTACTATACTATAGATACTATCTATACTCAATGGTATAATATAAAAAATTTAATTTTAAAGAAGATCTAGCTGTTTAAATTATTATTAATAAGATTTGTAAAAATATAAAAATATTCATAGTATTAAAGACACTAAAATAAAACTATATAATATATAACTATTAACTGCATTACTCTAGGCTTTTGAATTCGTAGGACTGGACACTGGAGGCTTACCTAAAGTTATTTTATCACACACTAATGACCTTTTTTTTAGTGTATTATAAATAAATTTTATAATAATTTATATGTTAAAATCACATTAAAGTAAAAATAAATACTTTAAAACGCCTATATTGTGTACTTAAGTTAGATTTTTGAATTTTTCCATTGACCCCTACCTCCTCTCCACCATACAAAAGTTATGTATTGGTACGCCACTTGAATAATCTCTAAATATAGTAACTTATATGACAACCTGGAGGACGTATAGAATATTGCATTCAGAATAATTTTTTTTTTGTTTCTAGTATAAATTACATTTACCTTTAAATATATTTTTTTAGAGGCAATAATAAATATCAAATACAATTAAATATTAGTAATAAAATGTTGCAAAAACCAATTTAAAACTAATTAACACGATAAAGTGTTATAGAAATAGATATATAATAGAAATTGACCGGATCTACAATCAAATAAAAACAAAATATATTTTCATAAAAAAAAAAAAACAAAAATATAAATGTTAAGTTTCCGCCAATTGACATATTATATTTAACACATTTTTTATATTGTATTAAATATTATTTTGATTTACTTGAATTGTATAATATACGTCGCATTTATTACTAATAAACAAAGCCTTGAATTTATAGCAAAGTTAATTTTTTCAACGTATTGTAAGACGTATAGCTTTAAGTTAAACCTTAAAATTATCTAACAATGAAGTATATTCTGGTATTTTATTCGCATTTTTTACTCATTATTATTACATTAAACTGTATTTTTAGAAGATTTGCTCAATTATACAAATATTTTAAGATTCTATAGTGCATATAAATCCATAGCCTTATTATATTATTAATAATTGATCTTCTTCGGTCCTATTTATACCGACGCACGTTCGGTTCCCTCCTGCTCATCTTTCCAAAAACTTCATGTCACCTTATCGGCATGGCACAGCGTTCGTAAATATTCGTTTATATGTTATAATATTCACGCATCTGCCGTACTCCAGTATAATAATATCATTACGTTTATTTACGACCGACCATTGATATATTATTTTTAATATTAAGTAGGTAGGTACTATATTATCTAAAAGTGATTTTGTATCTTTGGAACACTTGAGTTAAATTTCTGCAGTTTTTCACTATAATTGCAGTAGGTAGTATAAGCTATAGATTGCATGCTTTCGAAATGGTGATAGAAACATGGTTGTACAAACTATACACATCTATACCATAATCACATTTCATGGAATCTCTGACAGTTTGTTTCGAATGCTAACAATAAAATCGATTAAATACGGATGGACAGTAAATTGATATTTTAAATTTTAATACACACATGCGACTTGTTTAATTTTTTTTCTACTTAGTCCATTCCAGCCAGTTATTCTATTACCTCCATTTTTACTCTATTGTTTATTGGTCACTATTAATTACAAACAAATTCAAAACACCACTTCTTCCAAACCCGCATTTTTCACGGACCCAATATCTATAGTACCTACTCGCAGTAATAACAACTTCAAAAATACGAATTTTTAAATTTGAGTTACTTACATCAACATTTTTAAAAAAGTGATCCGCTAAATAATTTACAGTAAAAAAGGGAGGTTTTAATTTTTTAAAAAAAACAGAAGTACGTATTAGGACACTCCTTCAGTAATACAACAAATCTCAAAAGTTTCTAAATATGGTCTTCTAGTATATTTAAAAATTTCAATAATCAGAATTTCATTAAATTCATTATTAAAGAAAACGGGGATGAGCATACTTGGTTAATAACCACTGTTTAAAATTTTGATTACACGTGAATAGTTATAAATTATATTAGTTGTATAGCACCATCCATGTTTAATAACAATTGTGATTTGTGAATCAAAATCTATACGTCATGTCCGTGTAGTTGGCTGTCCTCTGATACATTGACCGTTTTTATTTGGTCATAGGTATTGTTTAAGAGGAAGTGGCGTCCGTATGTTTTGTCTATGTATTACGACGTAAATGTTATTATAATAAATTTGCGTTCAGCAGAATCCATTTTGCGTTGTTAATTTTGTTATTACAGTAAATATTAAATTTACCTACTTATTATGACATTTTAATGTAAAACGCAAATAAACTTGTTTTTTTTTTTTATTTTAAATTGAATTTATTTTAAAATATATTAAAAATGACGTTAACTAGCTTTATAATTAAAATGCAAAAAACCCAATGCGAGAATTATACAGATAATACATACTTACTTTTATTTTGATAATAGGTAAATTTATTATAATAATTAAACTAACAACACAAAATTGATTCTGTCGAATTCAATATTTTGCTATGATATTTACGACAGAGACGACATATGTAGACATCGCGGTCTCTTAATATACCAATAAAGTAGAAATAAAATTTATATTGTTTCTTTATTTATCCTATCAAAACCATAATATTACAAAAACTCAGACACGTCGAAAACGTTCAATATATTATTCAAATGTGATGCCTGTTCGTCTATGTTTTGCAACCATTTTATTTTGACTGGTGTTTTAAATTACATTATTTTATCAAATCTAAATTCCAAAAGTGACTACCTTTCAAATTCAACGCACAGTAAACCTTGATTGTAAATATACGTGCGAAACATTTTAAATGAACAGACCATGCAGGCCCTTGATTATCAAACCTTATACTTTAGACGTCGTTAGTCCTTAAGGATTAAGTACAAACTTAAATATATCGGTGTTCATTGATGTGTTAAAATTTCTAAAACGATTAGTCAAGAATAGACTAAATTATTTACTTTTCTGGTTTATATACTATATAACCCTTTTGGCACAATATATAAACATAATTACATAAGTTATTATCTGTTTAACTAAAACTTATGCATAGGTACTATCTTGTGAAATGTTCATTATGTAGTTGTGATTATTAATGTTTCAAAACCATATATTTACAGTAAATGTTCTCACCCGCCAGCGAGAACATTTTTAAATAATTATGTACTTAATATAACATATTACGCACTAGTGCAATCGATAATAGAATATGGCATCATAGCATGGGGTGGTTTGAGTATTACTTACATTGAATAATAAACTATTAATAGTTCAAAAAAATAATATCCTAAAAAAACCTAAAACTAATCCACGAGATCGATTATTTAAAGATTTTAGTGTAGGTACCTATACTTAATATTCAATATTTGTATTATAGAAAATCCCTTCAATACATAATATTTAAACATAAAATGATAATTTATACGCACAATAATTAAAATATATCTTCCGAAAACAATCCAATAATATTCTGAACATATCTACTATAATAAAGTAAGTAAATCGTTATTTTATGCCATGTGGACTCAAATTACTTACCATATTATAATATAACTGTAAATCGCTATGTATTTATTTGAGAAAATAGTAAAACAGTGGTTATATAAGTTACTTTGATTCAATACCTTGCATTGAAACGTATCATATTGGTTTAAAATTGTACACGTTTTGATATTATACTAATTAGGAATATTTTTTAGAATTTATACCTACTTAATAATTTTATATTACCAAAAAAAATTGTATATTATTTATTTATTTTTATTTATATTTTATTCCACATTTACATTACTTTATTTTACTTTTACTAACCAAAAATGTATCTAGAATTTAAACTTAATTACATACACTCTAACATCCATCATTATACACATTTTTTTGTTTTTATAAATTTAGGAGTTCAGATTCATTTCTCCTGTGTTACCAATAAGAGGTTTCCTCATTGGTGAACAGAGCCTAACTAACCGAATAAAAAGTGTATAGTTTTAATTTGGCCGAAACAAATAAATATATTATTAAATATAAATTGTATTATCGTAAAGGGCTATCAACTCGTACATTCAATAAATAATATAATCTGATCACAGAAAAAACCTTGACAATCGTTTGTCTTTGCTGTTATATATATATTTCTAAACCAAATTTCTCTAATAGTCTAATCCTTATAAACACTCAAGACTCACCTATGTTGACAAATCAAATCCTTATCCCATTCAGCTCGTGACTCATTCGTTATCAATTGGAACACAATTAAATGGACTATAGTAGTGTAGTCTATGCCGGGGATAAGATACAGAGACCAGAGTACAGCTGATCAGTGAGGGCACATCAATTTTGTCACAACACAAATACAATATACATTGGTTAAATGCTAAGATACAGTGTTTATAATCAATGGTAGTATCCAGTAATAGGTATACTGATGTGTATTGATGTGGGAGGGGGGAGAAGTCCCTAGGCCCTCCCTCCAGATCTGTCCCTGGTCTATACATATATGACTAAAGACCGGATTTATATTCTTTTAAAATACCCAAAATATGATGCTAATATTCTCTAAAAAACCTTCAAATATTCTCATTATACTCTCTCAAAAATTTATAAAATATGCAAAAATATGCAATAAACATCATTATATGCTTCAATATGCATTTTTTAAATTTTTTTTTCAATATTATTTTGAAATGTTATTACAAAACAATATCTTTTTTGTTATGTGGTTCTATCCACTGTTTCAAAAGGTTTTTATAATTCACTGATTTTTTTAATTTGTCCATTTAAAAATGACACTTAAATATGTAAGTACTTATATGACAACTATAGTGTAAAACAAAATTTTGGATATTTGAATATTTGATAAACGTATACGTTGATCTTATCAGTAAGAATACAACTGCCAGCATTGCAGGTTAGCCATGTTTAGGGAACGGCACGGCAACTTATTATGATAAAGCGCTATAACCATAGCTTATACTTAGTATAAGGTCTATAGCTATAACACGCAAGGTTTATAGATAAACCTTGATAACACTGCGTATTTTATTTTTATCAAATTGATAAGAAAAAAAGTAAATTGTAAATATTCAAAAAAAAAATTTTCTGGGTAGGTACCGTAATATTAAAATTAAAAATTAATAGAAATTTTTTCTCACAATTTACGAAATATTCCAAAATATGCTAAATGGGTTAAATATTCTCTAACCCATGAAATATTCTCAAATAAGCAAAAAAAACTTTTTTCTACGCATTCAGAATTGAACGAATCGTCCACAGTTTTTACTCTCATAAGACTGCATAGACCCAGTAACGATATGTAAAAACATATAAATCCGGTCTTTATATATGACAAAACAATTTAAAATTTATTTACATTTTACATTTATACCTAATATATTTATATATATATGTGATTGTAAATTATTGTTATGTTTATGCGAAAAACGCATAGCAAATCAATGTAAAAATTCATGAAAATATCACATAAAAATCATTATAATTTCAAAACGGTTTAATAAATAATAATAATAATTATTATTATATTTATATTATATTATATTATTAATTATAATAATATATTTTAACTACAGTGTATAGTGTATACCTTCTGTATAAAGTATACACATAAATATATGGCTAAATCTATTTAAAATATACATTAGAATATTGTATACAAATATTAAGTATTTAAACTATAGGTAATAGCTTAATCTCTGTGTGACTGACGCGCTAAGGGTGTGATTCAGGTCCATGTCGCAGTTATGCATTATTAATATTAAACTTTATGAAATTTAGTTAATTATTTGACTATCAAGATATTGTAAATTATATTATTATAATCGAATAATATTATTAATTTAAATTAGTTAGAATTGTTAGATTAATGAGTGTTTATTATAGTGGTTTTTGATAATATATACGCCTTTAAAATAAAATCACACGTTGGCATAAAATTGATAATCCAACAGTATACAATCGCTCTGAACACAATCCAAATATATATTACTATTTAGTAAATATGAGTGATAAATTATGAGTGAATACTGATGAGTGATGACCGTTGTAGAAGTGAAATATGTGAATGTTATTATATTCAATTTCCAAACACTATATAAATACTATATAGGATAATTATAGATATTTATTATAATAATGATATATCGAATATTTTACAGGTATTTTACTCAACACAGCATTTATTTTGATGCCAAGTGTTTGCCTTTGTTTACGACCTGTGTGAAGGGCATCTAGAGGTAATTAATGTAGTTAAACAATGTATTTCATTACATATTTTATTTTTATTTTTTAATTCATTACATACAGTATATAATTATACATATTACATACCTACACTGAGAGCGCTAGGAAGTTGTGATTCTTCCTATGCCAAATAGCTGATTTTTAGCGAAAAACTGTGCTCAACCACTATGGACTCTGAAAACCAATTTCTATAATAATATACGGTTTTTAATAACCTGTACATAATCTTAAGCCGTGTAATAAACTAATAGCGATTCTGATGAGTTTAGGTAGTTGTTTTAATACAAAAGTAAAAGCAAACGAATGCGTTTTGTCACATCGTTGCAGTAAACAAAAACAAGAATATAAACATCAGGGAGAGTCTTTGGGGATTTCCCAAACGTTAATCTCCCAAGTCTCTTTATTTGCACCAATGATTAACACGCTTCACATCATAAAACGTAACTGTATGAGTTATTTTGGAAAAATATATTCATCAATAATCATATAAAAACCCGTTGAAAAATATTTTTTTGATAAATTAATGTCAGGGGAATTTCAAATCCTTTCATCCTTTCATTCCTACAGCTTTCCCCCACTATTTTTCATTGTAACTTAGGGCAATATTTATGCATTTTATTTTCATTTGGATCTCGATAATGGAAAATATATTTATCATTAAAATGAAACGTAAAAAAAAGTATTTGCCGAATATAATAACTTTAGAATTTTCTTTTCTGGTTCGAATATTATACTAAATCGATAATATTTCCATATATTAAAAATAAACCATCGATAGCACATTTAAAATTCAAGTAATATAATTATAATACATTACTGGAAAAAATAACCATTCGGTATTAATTCAGTTTATCCAATATAAATGCTGTTTAAAAATACGTAATTTCAGACTATTTATTTTTATTTTTTATGGATCAAGGCCATCATTGCCCGATCTAGTACCTAGAAACAATCAACAAAAATTATTGTTTATATATTATGAAGATTCTCAAAATAAAGTAAAACTGCAATTGGGTTTTTAATAATTAATTACTACTGGACTAATTGAAAAAAATCTGAAAACTTCAATATTTTACCTTTTACACGATTGTAACAAATTTGGTTTTTGAATTTATAAATAAACATTTCTAGCTTTGTGAACTTTTTAAAATCAGTGTCTGTTTGTGTGCAGGGTATACGCATGATATGCATGCCCAGTATTTTTGGGGATTTCCACTTTACTACCCGCTTCTATTCGTAGCATGCGTGACAAAAAATATATTTATGTACGACTAATATAAATTAACCTTACCAAATTTCGATTTAAAATAAATATATGACTTTATATTATCATTTATCAATTATACTATTGTGCTTTTCAAATGGCAATCTACAACAAGTACAGCCATGCCAATATGTGCATTTAAATATGTTTTATACTTCGGAATTCCATCACTTCGTATAACAATGGTAATTGGTAGGCTTATATTATCAAAATACAATTTAACACATCGATGTCGTTGGTTTTGATTGAATATATATACTCCAGAAATTATGGCAATACGCCAATACTAAATGGATTCGCGTTGAGTGTATCTATTTATTTATTTTATACAAAATTACAATTAATGTAAACTTACATAATATTATAGTTACATTCCATTTGTCAAAGTACAATGGTACACTTTGATACATAAGCCAGGTGAATGGTCTTAAGTTAAAATGATCACCCCGTAATTATAACATAATATGTAGGTAATAGGTATTAGGTGTGTGTACAATATAATATCAATTAAAATAATATTTACAAGCGGATCACAGTCACCACACCATTTTCAAAATTTGATTTATCACTTACGCCGAACGGTACGTAATATGGATAAATAATAATATGATATAGTTTGAGACGTGCGTGAGGGTGACAGTGGTTTATTGGATAAGTTCACTGTGTACAATATAAAATAAAAGATAATATACATAAAATATGGGCCACCTGACCGGGTCATGTGCGATATGTGGGAGGGTGTGGGAGGGGTCGGTTGAGGGCTTTCACGTTTTGGAAACTGGCGGAGTCGAAGAGAAAAATCGCTTAGCGTTTAGTGTCACGACGACGACGACGTCTACTATTGCCAATTTCTTGGAAAGTTTTGTTAAAAAATGTTAATACGTGCCAAAAGGCGAATAGCCTTTGCCAGCCCTGTAGCCAGATCACGCCCTCATGACACCCCCCCCTCCTATCCCAGAGACCACACAACCCATCCAACCCTTTCAGATCGTATACGGTACGGTATTCGTAAAAAATATATTATATTCGCTGCTGCTGTTGCTGCTGCAAGTCCCCCGTCGTCGTCGTTATAATAATATATCGTTATTGTTATTGGCGCGAACGCTGTCATCGGACGAAAAAAAATGCGTATAGAAGGTACGATATATGCGTTGAGTATAATTTTGCATGACATTGTTTGCGTGAAACTGAATTTTACTTATTCGCGGGTCACGTCCTCTAGATTGATCACGTGTTCACCCGTTTGTGAGACTGGCCCCATTGAAAGCGATGAAACGGGTATAGGTACGAAAAATAACGATTTCAGTCATCGACTAACACAACAATATTATATTATTAGGTCTAGAATTTAACTGTCGTAGAAGACTGTGAAATATCATTCATTAAATATTTATAAAAAATATTATGCGATAGCGAAAACTATACTTGTCCGACTGGATGGTAAATCCATTTTTACGATACTCATTGTATACCACAGCATCACATTTCACAGGCTGTAAAATACTACACGTCTACATACTATACAAGTAAAATACATGGGACATTTCAAATTACTCAACAACACATTACGCAGACAATTTGTCAATTTTTCGGCTTCAACTGTGAAGTGTTAAATAATTTTTTCTAGTTTATAATCACCGAACTCGTACATTTTAATTAAATAACCGGTATATAATCGTAAGACAAAGAAGATGATTTTTAATTTAGTTACCTACAGTTGTAAAAGTATTTTGAAATCAAAATAATTTGAAAATGTTCGTGATTTTTACGAATTTTGTCAAAATTCTAAATGCAGATGCTTATAAAAAATTAATGTGAATTTACACTCAACTTTTTTTTTAATTTTCATTAATACCAACAAATGATGATCTTTGTATACAATTTTTTAAATATTTTGACAATGCAAACATTTTTCTATAAACAATAGTTTAAAAAAAACGAATGAAATTCGAAATTTTCGTACAAGTACCTATAAACAACTGAAAAAGAGTCCAAATATTTAGAAAATGTTATGGTACCTACATAAAACTCTGGTTGAAATTTAAGGTATCGATGGTTAATGTTTTTTTAGTCACACCAAAAACCAAATCGATTTGGAAAAAATAGGTTTTCTGTAAGCATCCTGTTTTCCTTATTATTTTTTCGTTTTTCCCGATGCTTTTAAAAACTACCACAAATTAAGTACCAACTAGATTCACTTTCCCACCAGAAAATATACTGAAGTTGAAAATCGAAGGATTATATTGACTGCATATCGTGTATATTTTATTACACAAAAAAAACAAACGTAACATTTGCATATTTTTATAAACCATTAGGTAATTTTTTTATAAAATGCTCAAATTAAACCCCAATATGGTAATATATTCCTAAAACATAATATTATCATACACAAAATATTCTTTAATCTAGAAATATATTTTTTAATGTGCTCAAAAATTTTGTATATCAGTTCATAGGAAAATCAATCGTCGAGAAAACTTATCCAATCGGAGCTCCATTAACTATCAGTAAAAATATGTAAAAACATAAAAATCCGGTCTCTAATTATAACGTCGAAATTCTTTACAAATAAAATCAATGATGCTGCAATATTATGTTTCTCACACTGCATTTTTTTATCATTCAAATATTCAAATGGGTAGGTATCATAATCTAAATTATTATTAAATACTAATATTACTGTCAAAACAAGAAGTCAGTTTTTTTTTTTTTTAAGAAATTTACTCGTTTAACGTTTAGAAACTATATTTAATAACAATGGTAATTTTGGAATGTGATCTTCATGTCCATATAAAATATAAATAATAAGTGTTACAGAGCTGGCACATTAATATAAATCGTCAGTTAGAAAGAAGAATCTAGTACTTACAATTCCAATTTAAATTAATTTCATTTTAAGTCAGTATTAAATATAATTGTTTATATAACAGCAATATTATCATACTATATATATACATATTATTGTATAGTGAGACAGTGAGTAATATTATGTGGAAATTGTATTCATAATTTGAATAAGTATAATATAATATTGTCTCATTCTTATACATTATTATTAAAAGCAAAATAAATATTACAAGCTCATGTCACATTCTCACTTAGAAGAATAATATACATATACTTATTGATTGCAGTATACCTTTAGTCTTTGGGCTTTTATCGGTGGTGAAGTAATGATTTTTACTAATTTTTAGTGGAAAAAGTAGATAAAAAATATTATTATAATTATAATACCTAATATTATTTTGTGCATGAACCACTACTATTATTACATTGAAACGGCAATGAACTATTATTATAATTATTTATTATTTAATTTGTATAATTTTAACCAGTAACTACTATTATACGGCTTTTGGGGTTACAGAGTCACACAGAACTTAAGCAACCAATCTCGTGTGTCTTACATAAAGTTTTACATGAACAGCTGCATCGGTCGTATCCCTGGCCAGCCAAATAGGAAAATTTTCTCTCTGCTTGTCTTTGACTAATTTGTATTTGTAGTATTTCATTAGCCTATATAAACATTTTCTTGCATATTATTTTGAATTGATTCGTACTGTACTCAATTTATGTAGTTTTACTACAAACGTTTCAATCTCCGTTGGATCTTGAGTTTAAACATTTATTGACTGATATTGCACAAAAAAAGGCTCGCATAATAAATTGAATTTGATTTATTTTGAATATTGTAGTTGTATTTATTTCATATATTTTAGATTCTGAGCGTAGCGAGGAAGCTGTTGGTTTTACAATGGTGTTTATTTTTATTTTCATTTTTTATTTTTATATCCTGTATACAAAATTTCTACCGGAAGGAGTGCTTCGATTTCAACATATAGTACCTTATCTTTTAGCAAATTGGATCAAGATGGTACTTTAAAGAGGTCATTTTTCGATTTTCTCAATAGTTATTTAATGCCACGGGAAAAACTACTGACAAATTACGAAAAACTGGGATTTTAATTTCTAACGATTTGTTTATCACCGTACCAACCAATAAAAAATTATAATATTATAATATTAGTTCAACTTACATGATAAAATAAATAATAACAATATAAAATATCCAGAATGACAAACCGTCTCCGCACAGAATCGTTTTTCTTATACAATGATATTTTATCATTGAATTCAAGTCTAATACAATCTATTATTCAATGACTCACTTGAAATCTACTGTACAGCAGAGTGACATCCACTTACCTGCTTTTTATAATTTATGATAGTACATAATTTCACCACCGTGTCGGTCTTAAAATATGACTCGTATTTTTTCACATAATATTTATTTTAATATTTACTTACTTATATACCTCCCTCTCCCCCAAACAATTTAACTATTGAATAAGGGCAGTGTAAATTAGATTTGCCTAGGGTGGAAAAATCTCTAAGACCGGCCTTGATTAGGTACTTACCTAGTACAGTATAGTAATTCTGATTGCTATTCTCAAAACCATATTTTTTATTATATTTATCTTTTTTGTAATTATTTCGGTTAGTGTAAATTATTGTAGGTATTTTGACAGGTTTAACGGCTGTTGTAGTTAGTTCCCTGATCCACCCTTATCCCCTCTCCCACGCATTTTATAATATTTTATAAGTATTTATATATTATACGTATTCAATATTGTAGTATGAAGTCCGCGCTGGTGACAGAATATTTATGTAATAATATTAATGAATATAAATTCACCACCGATAAATCATATTGGAGCACCAGATACGTGTTTTTATTTAGGTATACAGTACGTACGCAAATATAATAATATAGGTCTGCGAGTACAATACGCGGAAAAACGGTGAGAAAAAAAATTGCTCTGCGGCTCGAATCCCGTGCCGTTCTGCTTACGAACTAATCGATATCGTATTAGTCAGTATAATATTATATATATAGGCCCACCGCCGCTGCCGTGATTAGAGTGGACGAAAAGGGGTAAACGCGATCAGTGACTGGCCGGGGGGGACTTTTCACGGGGGGGTTCTCGGTGGGGGGGTGAAGGGGTTGTAGGCGGACTCGCGTCCGTGGGAAGGCGGTCGACGTGTGGATTACGTGCGCTTGCGCGACACGCACGCCTACGCCGGGCCCCGGTAAGTCCGACGGGGGTGGCTTCGACCCGGAGCTCGCGGGGGGGGAATACCGCGACGTGCCCTGTTTTCACTCTGGTGAAATCCATTCCGACGACATTCGCTGGTCTGCAGCCGACTGCTGTCTTCGAGCTCACTCCACTGTCTCGCTGCACCGTCGCCACTGCCGTGCCACTTCGTCACTACCACAAGTCTTGACCATCGTCTAGCCGTGACGACACGACTTACTACCGTCTCTGAAGCGAAGAAATTCGCGTCCGAATAATCCGGTAAATACGCGACTCTGCTCATCGTCGTCGGCGGCAGAAAAACGGTCTACCGCTGCAACGACCGTATTATAATAAATTATTAATATGATACAATTTATTAGTATTAGTATTAAGCAATCAGAATTATTATAATATGGTTACAATGATCGTTTCAAATAAACTGTACCGGTCGCCCGCCGAATTGTCAGTGGCGTCATTTCATATTTTCCCATATTATTTCTAATAACTATTATCTAGTTATTTGCAGCCTATAAAAAATGTCCTGATTTTAACGTTATAGTCTCCAATTTATGAGGGTATAAGGAGCTTATATATTTATCCTGTTGGTCGAACAATTATCATTAGTACATGAGTAGATGCATGTTTTTAGATACACATCACCTACTTTTTTTTTAAAGTAAAATATGATATAGCAACGCATTATTTAATCAATGCATTTATATATATATATATATATATATATATATGAAAACAATTTAAATACATAACAAAACAGACTCATAATATTAAGTATAAATTCTGATCTCAACAACAATAGGATAACATTTTTAACTCGTCAACCTTCCTCTCCCTCCCTCCACAGATGACGCCACTGTCACTGACACGAGCAAATATCGCATTATATTATTTTCCATCTATTAATTTCTGTAGGTTCGTTTTTGTGACAAATGTTGTAACGAGTTTTTATTATTATAAATATATTTGTTGTTTTTATCGTTTTATTTATTATGAATTATTTTTATTTGTCTCATATTATGAGTTGTGTTTCATTTTATTGACAATCATTCAAGCATATTATAATATACAAGGTACCTCTTGCGACAAACTATACGTCTCATCGAGTCATGCAGCACCACGACGACGTGTATATATACATAAACCTTTGCAGGCACACGTTAAACGAAACGACGACGACGTATATAATATTATTAATATGTTTTGTCGGTACACTACACCCTAAACTTTTCCACCACCCCCCACATGGCACACATCCCACTTACGACCCTTCTGTGCATCTAACCTTATCGCACTCACACATATAAACACACAAACACACATAATACCAAGTTACATGATTAGCGTAGGTATTTCAATAATATCATAATATGATAGCGAATAGTTTGAAACCCGTTTTTTTTCTCTTTTAACTGTTTTCAGATACAGCCGACCGCCGTCGCGATGAACTCCAAACCCGATGGACAGCAGTCCAAGTACCAGCTGTCAAAAGAAACGGCTGGACTCCGTTCAACGGGTAAAGATTGATAATAATTATTAATTATAATTTAAATTATGATGTACGCACTACGCAGTAAGACTATTTTATAGTGCTATACTGTTATGACATATTTGGCTTCTGGAAAAAATATATTTTATGCATATGTTGAATTTGTGTTAGTACCTATACTAAATTAAAGTTTAGTATGGTAAATGGTTATGTTTATAATACCATGATTGGTATAATGGTATGGATATAGTGATAATTCAGAATATTGTATATTTTATTAAGCCGTGTATACCAATAACGTGTTAAGACAATTAAGTGATTGTTAATATTGGAATAATATTTCAACAACAATCCTTTCTTACGTGCAGCTACCACTATACTTACTGCCTACGCCCTACATAGGTAATAATAATTATAATATGCCTTTTTAGTCCAACTAATATCATATTTGTGTCATTTCCTGTAATTATTAGAACGGTTTAGGCTAGTAAATTTAAGTTTTGTTTATTTTATATTATTTTTTTATTATAGGTGCTTAATGAAATATTATCCTAATATATTAATCTAAGAAACAACTTAATGTTAGGCGTTAGGTTTTTCCTTGTGATGGCAAACAAAATTGACAATTTATAATTTCATAAATCCCAATCACCATTCAAGTTGTGTTTTTTAAAGCCCTTTTAATAATTGAACAATGAGTTTATGATAACTGTCAAAATTAATGAACAAACTTAATAAAAATAACAGAAATGTATGGTTTTCAAACATAATATAAATAATATAGATATATAATAGATAATAGACGTTATAGTAGGTACTTCCATTATACTTTGAACGATATTATGATGTAACAGTATAACACTTATAATGTTTTTTACTAAATAATATTAAAGCGGTCCTAAATGGGCACAATAAATATTTATGTGTGTACTTTATTATAAAATAATAATATAATAGTTTGTAACTTCAATTATTATTATAGGTAAAATGTAGAAATAAATGTACTCATAAATAATGTTCAATTATTCAATTACATTAATTAATAAAACAATATATTATTATGTATTTGGTCTAGTGAAATATTGTATGATGTACTACACCTGAAAATACATTTAAATATTATATAATATTATTTCAGAGGAATTTTATTATAATATAATATTATGTATAACATTATAGTTCTTACGTAGGTACATACTTTCTTAATTCTTACTTATATGATTTACAATTCAAACTAACCAAGTGAAGTAAACTTTAGTATTAAAACTCGTATAATATGAATTAATTAAGGGGTTCTAGTACAATAGAACATCGTTTATAATTCTATTATAAAACTTATGATTTATGCTAGGTAAACGATACGTCTCGCATTGTTATTGTTGTACTTTTTGAATGTTGTTGTATTATTGTGACTATGTGAGTTTAGTTTCAATGAAAAATACAATAAAAATACCTACAACAAAATGTTCAGAACAGTCTTGAGTCTCTACAAACATGCCTATCTGATCCGTAGGTACATTAATATAATGTACCTACCTAACATCCACGGATCTTCTAGATTTTTTTAATGAAATTTAATCTATAGGTAAATTGTTTAACTTTTTATTACCTACCCATAGTATTTTATATATACCTATCAATATTAATTAAGAAACCATTGCTTTTAATATTTATACTAACTATACATCACAAAATTACCTTATTACTTATTTTTCTACCTTGTTTTAAATTTTACCTATTACTTCTATTACTTCTCAGTACATAAATATAGCCATATTGGTATACTTGTAGGTATAGGACATTTTAACTAAAATTCGAATTTTAAATACTGTGATAATGAATGTCATATATACCTAATATCTACAGAATATGAAAAAAATATAAGATAAATTACAATGCATTGTATTTTAGTATAGTATTGATGCATTTAAATCACACTGTTACCGACTGTCATAAATTCCCCTTCTAGTCAATAACAACACGTTTTCAATATCATTTTCCAGACCCATCTCAAACGTCTCAAAGAAAACCTTGTCTTAACAATGGAATTATGGAAACATGTTGAATGTCTTTGTTAACTAAATATCTTTCAATATGAGATTAATCATATTGACAACTTATACTTGAGTAGGTACTTTTAACTTTAGAAAATCTCAGTTACGATCAAAACCGTTAAATTGAATTTTTCCGAATAGCTTACAAAAATGAAAAAAAAAATTCAATTACAAAATCACTATAAATATTTTTTGTATAACTTGATATTATTAATTTCACAATTTTTCAAAGGACTTGAATATAAGTACGTATTTATCTTACGCTCTTAAGTCTTAATATATAGACTATAAAGTAGATTTACTATATTATATTTTAAACAAATACATTTTTTCAGTAAGTAATCGGTAAATATTATATGTTTAAAACAGGGCTTGTTAACGTTATAATAACGTTGTATTATTTGACAAAAAACGATTTAAATTTGTAAACGTAATTATAACAAAAAGCGATAATCTAAAATAATTAAATAGTGCAAAACAAAACATAATGATTAACAAAATTTATTATAGGTACAATATCATTAAACGAAACATAACGCAAAACGTAATTTATAGAATTTCATTGAACGGAAAATAATGCAAAACGAAATAATTTAAAATTAATTAATTTAAATGTTATATTGGTTTCGTAGAAATATCTATTTCATGCATATGGACATTAAAAATGATTATATTATATTCCATATCTGGGCAATTACCTACCCACATTAGTTATTATCAAAAAATTTAATAGGTATTAACATTATTCTAAATAATGATAAACGCAATAATTGTGTAACGTTTTTTGTAAATAACGTAAAACGGAATTTTTTTCAAATGCAAGCCCTAGTTTAAAATAATAAAATGTACATAAACTGTAATTCACCAAGACTATACTCGTGATACAATTTTCGTGTTTCTTTCCGACCTCTCTTTGTTGGTTTAACCGACATAATGTTCTCATGTGGTAATAAAACATAAATATACTTCAGCGGAGTCTCGTACATGATATTATGCAAAGGCAGTGCACACGGGATTAGGTCACAGGCTTACACGCTCACATATATATTATAAAATGTACACAAATATCTTGATGGCAACAAATGCGTTTTGTATCATTCCGTGCAATGTCCCGTTTCGTATCCCAGCAACGGTTACAGCGATAGTTCTGATTTTTTTGGGCAAATCCGATTATATTTTATTTGCACGCTTCCACAGTTTTTTTTACGTACCTACTATATATTTGAAAAATCAGTTTGCCAGAGAGATAAATCAGTTTTGAGAAATGCTATGTATTTAATTATACATTATGGTACCTATATGCGTTTCGATTCTCTCACAACATTTATTTTTCTTGCTAAAAACCAAATTTATATTATTTTTAAATTTGATGTCAATGAATATTAAATTTAATTATTATTACTTGGTATTGTCATATGAACTATGTGAATTTTCCATGAAAACGATTTAGTGGAAAAAATATCTTTATTTTGGTTTAATAACCATAAAATAATCCGATTGATATCTTTGGAGCTCTCATAAACGTGCTATGTTCATTCAATATTTTCAATAGAAACAATTATTAATATTTTTGTTTACTATACTCCTTTATCAGCTATATCGTGTTCGATTTAGTTTAGTGTTTATAGTTGTAAGTTTATAGGATCTGTAAAAATATATATAACTTGGTAAAATTAATATTTTAAATCCTTCCAACAACCCTCTTCTAAAAACCCGTAAGTGTAGTGAGAATTAGCCAACCAACCACTCTTCAACTGAATAGAAATAAGTATAAATATACCATAATTATTAATATCGACAGTAAATTGTATTGTCATAAAAAATGAGTGTTTAAATAATACTTATATATTTAGGTAATCTGTTATTATATAAAACTAACTAGGTATACATTTAATTTGGAAAAAATCACAATTACAATTATATATATATAATGATTTTATAGGATTAATCAGGTTAGTGCATGCGTATAAGAGATGGTTAAAAACAACAGTAATAATTCATTTTATTTTAAACGTATATAATTTTAGTTTGTTTTTATAAAAATATCCATCATAAAATCAAATTTACATAATATATTTTTAAATTTTTTATTATTCGCTTATAACTTTATATTATACAACACTCCAACACTTCTCTATGTTCGTTTACTTGACATTGCCATTGATGTATTATGTATATTGTAATATTGTATATACAAGCAGATATCGTAAACTTTTAAACTTTAAATTGTATAAAGTTTTTGAGGAGAGACAGAAAATTCACGAGAGTCAAGAAAAACGTCGTAAGAAGTCGATATTAATTATAATAACGAGCTCGAAGTTAAACCATATAAAATTTCTTAAAAGTTTTTAATAAAAAAACAGGCAAGTTTACCAGGCTTAAAGTTTGAGAAACTTTGTTTTGTTAAAGTATGACAGAAACATAGACGATGGATTTATTTTTTTTTTTACGAATTAATGAATATATAGGTATAGTAGGTACCGACAATATTACTTAGAAAAGTTCAGAGAATACAAATCGAAAAGCAATACCTATTGGATACTCAATTTAATTTATTATAACAATATAATATACTGAATGAAACATAAAAACATCCGACCTTTTTTATTCGATGTAGTACCTATACCTACGTTTTAAAATAGAATAGGTAATTTAAATTTTTCGGGTTATTGATTTTCTGTATTCTTACAGCAATAACGCACCTAATAATACAGCCGGGAGTGGGGACTAACAACCGTATTGTCACCTTAATTAAACAGATACTGTAGTTGCCTTTGCAGTACAGCACTTCTTTGGAATCGTTATATTCGTTAATGAGCTACTCGAAAGTCATCATCCGAATACCTACTATTGTTATCGTTTATTTTCCTAAGTTCAGTAAACAATGCCCTAAAGCCTCAAGTACCTACAGAATATATTCTATTTGCAACCAAATTATATTGACTTAGAGAACGACATGCCACCTTACGATTAAATTAAAACTAAAAGCTGACAGAAATAATAGTCATCGGGAGGGTAATGCATACACGATTACACGAAACAATTATCATAATATTATTAACTCGTCGGTGTAACCGAATTATTATAGTTCTAATAACATCATTATATCATAATAACATGTTTGTACAATTTTCTCGTTTATTCAATCGCCTAATAATAATAATAATATGTTATTATTATACCTATTTATACAACATGAATAGTTTCTCGTGCGTAACGCATGCAGGACCCAACTCGGACCCCGAAAGGCCAGAGGACAGTGCGGGACGCGGGTGCAGTGTATATAATAATAAATGTGTAATAATATCGAAGAGATTATGCAGTTGACGACCAGATTGCAAGTCTTGTTTATCAATGACGAAAATGACGAGGGTGGTCTGGTATACCCGAGGGTCGCGTATACAGGCGATTCAAGGGCCGCGTGTGCATATAAATATGACTTTTTTTCGCCTTTCCCCAACAACGTATCGGATAAAAGACCTAACCTATGCCGTAAGTGAAATGTTTATGGCGCGTGCACCAAACCGAAGTGTGTGTGTGCATAGTATCTTTTCTTATTCCTTTGCTTTTTTTTATTATTATTATTATTATCATCATCCAAAGTCTTTCTCTCTCTATCTCTCTCACTCCCTCTCCCCTCTCACTCTCTTTTTTTCGCGTTTATCTTTTCCCATCAATCTTGCACAAATCCTCGTCGATGAGGGTTACCGGCGAGTAATTTATTAGACTATCAAAACCAAAACCTCTTTTATAGTGCGAAAACACTCGCGTCCCAAAGTCCCCGGTGCGGTCCCGGCCGCCCCTACGCCGCCCCCGCCTGGAGGATTATTGCCAGGTCTTGCCGCATATACAACCGACCCCTCTTTTATATTAATATGACTACTTACTGCCGGCTTAATGTGTCTTTTATTTACACGCCATGATTAATTGATTTTTTCAGCGCGATCGACGTGCCGTTTGAACCGCGAATAACAAATGACACGTGCTCTCGCCACAAAATACCGATACCACATATTTTTCTTCGTAATAGACTACGTCTTACTCATGTCATATCGCTTATATAATAATAATATAGTTGTACCCAAACACCAAACACTATTTTTTACGTGACTCACAAGCCCCTGTTTGAGTGGCCACTGAAAATATCGTGTGAAATTTATAATTCATTATAAATGGTAGGTACTTATAATATACTCGTACCTTCGGTGAATAGTGATCGTATAATCACTGACGTTGCCGTGTTCGTTTATGTTTTCACTTTAAACACTAAAATGTCGTCTGAAACGTTTAATGGTCATGGACACAGTAAAAAATATAATCAATAGGTATATAATAATATAATATTATGTACTATTATACTATTGTCAGAAGGCACTTCCGGTAGCCTGTTTGACAAATATGTTGAGTGATTGTTAAACGTACCTAAGCGAAATAATATTACATAGAATACATACTCGAAATTTTCGTATTAATTTGAAGGGATGGCTTTTGTCTCGAAATAGATTTATAGCCCAAACTTAGTAACAACCACGGCTTCCATACAACAGACGATTATGTGTATAGATTGTCTTTGAAAACTAATAGTATAGTTCGGCGCGCATAATATAATATATATACGATTTATACATTTTACATGTCTCGAACAAAACACGTAGTCTGACGCAAAACTCAATGCCGTCATTCGTCTAGGGTCCTAAATGTATCTTCGTCGGATTCCAGCAGATAAGTCAAGTTAACGGTAGTCCTGCATGGCATTCCGCAGCACAATGAACCGATAACGGCTGTCCGGAAATCCGATTCCTTTGCCGCAGATGAACCGAGACAGACCACTAATAATCACCGCGGACGGTCGTAACGGTTGCATTTCTAGATTTTTGTCCTAAAGGGATACAATATCGTGGTCGAGAGACGTTTCGCTGGCGAACCGTGACATATCGGTCGTTCTAAATTCGAATTTATTTACCACTGATACAATTAAACTGGCCCAGTGAATACGCAATTATTTATCATTTCTAAGCAATTTAATATTAATAATGGTGTGCATTTTGTTGAAAGTTTCGAGTTTAATCGTCCAGTAATGGCGGGTCGTCGTGAATGTTTGTTGATGTAGGTATATTAGTATCGCATTGTTGGAGCGAAATAAAACAATTCCAAACAAAGTCAAAAAGCTTAATTAAAATTAATTATTTTATATCATATACCTAATATTAATATTATTATTAAGTATGATAATTTATAAATTATAAGTAATTTTCGCTGTGTTTAGAAAATAATCATATACTTTCGTAATGGCAAAAAAAGTTTCAAGTCCCTACAACGATTATAATAAGTTCTGAAACAAAAAATCAAAATTGTTGTCCTTTGTTAACTACCTATCAAATTTTGTCAAAATTTGAAATTCAAATTATATAAAAAAAAAATGATGCATATGTATTTTTGACATTTTTTAATGGTGATGTGAAAAACTAATGAAGATCATTGTATTCGATTTTCAAGCCTGAGCCTTATAAATTGAAAATTATATAAATTTTTAACTAAAAAATAATAAGAAAATATTTGTGATTTCGACGAATTTTTTCATGATGTATAAAAAAAAATAATATTTTTAACATGTTTAAATTTCAATAAAAAACACTTGTGTGGGATCTTGTATTAAATTGTTAAGCTTTTTGACCGAGTTGATAATCAAAGAATTTTTACTGCTTACAATGGTGTAAGAACAATATTTTCAATACTTGTTTTTAGTGCATCATATACTCTGTGCTAAGCTCAATACCAGTTGACCTTCACGCTTTAAAATGTTATCGGAGTACCCATTATAGTTAATTAATGTTTTATAGCTGATTAGTGATTGAACGATTATTATTATTAATCCTCGATATAATGTCGATTTATGAGTTCCGTTAGTTAGTTATATGGTAACACTCATAAGTCATAACTTATAAGTGATCTCAACTTTTTTATTCAACATTAATACATTTATTCTTTAACTGAAGACTGCAGTTTTCGGACTTTTTACAATGTTAGATTTATGTTTTGGCATTTGAAGTGTAAGTTAAAACTATCATTTGATAATCCAGGACGGCAACGATTTTCTACGAGTTCTCAAAGTTCAAACCTAAACGAGATTTCACAGTCGTAAAATAATAATATATTTATTCGTCGGACCATACTGAGATTATACAGCAGCTGTATCACGAAGGTACCTCACTACCTTCCCATTACTAACTTGTTTTAGTTTACATTTTTCATCCCTTGACTTATTTTTTCCAAAACTATTATGCATCCTACTGGAAAATTCTAATTTTATATCATAAATACGCATTACAGTTTTAATACAGTTTATGTATACTATTATAGCTGTATTGTCCGGAAATAACCTCGCTTGATCTTACCGCCGCTGCTATAATAGATCTGTGGTGGTTGTGCTTGATTCAGTATAGTTTTTAATTTTTTATCCAGTTTTGGAATTTAACTATTGATAAAATATTAACATATTATGCTTGAAAAAGTTCATAACATATTTGACAGTTTCGTTAGTGATTCCTCATTTGTATAATATGATTTTGTGAATAATACGAACAGCTGGCTCGGACGATATAACGACGCACATTATTTCATCGTTAAATGCCAGGCGGCTACATGCTGATGTATATAGTGATGTTCGCATCACTAATTTGTAATTAGTAAATAATATAAATCCGAAAACCATGAATTGCTAAGTAAAATCGATTATAAAGAACATAAGTAAGCAAAAGTGGCATTAGTAATTAATGCCAGTTTATCACACATACCTATATTATACTTTGTATTGATTAAAGTAGTTTAGAATATATATGGATATCTATTCTTGTCGGTCAATTGTATTATAAATCGTGTGTTAATAATGACTACGTGATGTGTATTGACGTGTTGTGATTACATTTATAAGCTAAGCATTATTGTAATCTCAAATAGTTATTATTATTTTCCATACAATTATTATTCACGAAACCCATCGTTTGAACCCATGTCGATTTCGCGCCCAATGGACAACCATTAGACCCAATAGACGTTCTAGACATCGTATGTGCCATAGTGTCTTCCCTCCACCGCTGTCTCTGATATATCCTTTGCGTATGAACGACGACGCCGCGCCGCGTAGCTCGTAGGTGGTAGGCCATTCCATAAAGTAGGTTTACCTAAATAAAATGTAAAAAAAACTATATTATACCCTCCCCAGCCCCAGTGTCCCATGAATTATTAAGAACCTATATTTTAGTTATGTAGATAATCATAATATATGATATAAATTATTAATAATAATGTGTTTAAAAATTTCATGAAATATAAAAAAAAAAAATTAATTTACTTAAATAAGTTTTATTTTTATTTTTTACGTACCTTTATAAATTTATAAATTACTATATTAGTCACAAATCACAATAATTATATAGTACCCACGTACCATCATACCGTCGCGGTCGTCGACGATAAGCCGTTTCCTGAGAAAACAATGTTAGGTTTCGTGAAAAAAACAAGACCCTAATATAAAAGTCTGAAATACTATATCGACCACGGCACTCACTGCTTTCTAATATTATATCTTTCATAATGTCAATAATTATAGCTACAACTCATGATGCATCACTCGTGAACTATATTACTAATCATAATTAATTTATATATAACTAGGTATCATCAGTATTTAAATTTAAAAATAAATTTTATTTATCACCTTTTTGTGAACAACCTTACCTAACCGGTATCGGGTAATTACTAATGTTATTTCACTTGGACAGATGCTTGTAAAGGCACGAGATAGCGATATTATTTTTATTGAAATATTATGTTAGTAGCTAGGTTTTTAAGTTGTACAAAAAAAAGTGTTGAGTAGCATCAGACGACGTGATGGTGACAGGCGTATAATACGATGATATTATGTTATGGAGATGGAAGAGAACGACACACACAGAGGCGACGGATTTTGATTGACGTACGCGTTTTATCTGCTCGCTTGCAGGTTGTATAATATTATTATTATTATTAAAAAATCCGCTTCCTATAGAGTGTACGCGTATAAAAATAATATAATCGTTTTACACTTACCCTTTCGTCACCGGGCGCCGCCGCTGGCAGATAACTTTCGCAATGTCTGAGGAAAAGTTTTACCGAACCTAATGCATATTATTAAACTACGATGATAGGTTATATATTATTTTTCCGGACTTCAAGTTTTCATTGTGATCGTGTTACGATAGAGACGAACGCCGACGAGTGAGTGGATTGGATGCGGTAATAACAATTTGAATATTATCGCACACGTTCCATCAGCCGATTTAAGCGCTAAATTGTTTTCCGAACTATAAAATGGTTTTAGATTCTGAGCTGAATTTATTGATTTTACAATGAGTATTTTTTTTTGTCTGTGTACACGACAAGTAGTTACAATAGTGCTTCGATTTTTTACATCAGTATGTTTTCCGGTGGGAAAGTGAATTTACTTGGAGCATTGGGGAAGTCAAAATTTAAAATTCCCAGTAATTCAAAAACGCCTGAATAAACAAAAAAAAATTAATAGAAAATGGGAACGATTACGCAAAACTGGTTTTCGACAAAATCGATTTTGGTTTTTGGTGTAACTCTAAAAAGAATGACCGTATACATACATGACATTTTCACTGAATGTTTATATTAGCATTTTCTATAAAACATATATTTTTTAAATTTTTTTGAGCTATTTACGTTTAAGTTTCCAATTTTTAATTTTATAATTTTTTAAAAATCAATAAAATTTAGTCGTTGGGAAAAAAGCTTGAACATTTAATACAAGGCTCCCAATATATTATTACAATATTGACAGATGAAAAATATTAAAAATACATAGTCACAATTTTTTTATAAGGTTTTTAAGTTACGTAAAAATACGTAAAAGTCACAAAAATGTGCAAATTATTTTGAGTTAGAAATTCATAAAAATTATTCTTCTTAAATATAAGATTTAATACAAGATTCCTCATAAATTTGTCTAACTTTATCAAAAAAAAAAAAATGTCTGTAAATCAAATTAAATTTTTATAAGCATTTGAATTTAAAAATTGTACTACATTGAATATTCATTGTTCACTCGACTTCTCATGCATCTAACGATTTTTTTAATTTGTTGTAATTCAAAAACGAATGACTGTAGATACTTGAAATTGACACCATATGTTTATTTTATCGATTCCTATAATTGATAGTTTTTGTTTACTCAAAAAGCGTGAAAATTTAATACAGAGCTCCTGATGTATTGTTACATAACAGTTGAAAAATTTTAAAAATACATAGGCACAATTTTTTTAAAATAATAAACATTTAAAGTTCGAATTTTGACAAAATGTATAAAATTAACTATTTAAAAATGCATTAAATGTTCAACTTTTATAGCTAATAGGATTGAGACTTTAAAACATAATTCCACGTAAGTGGTTATTTTGTAACCAAAAAATCTAAAAAAAATAGTAAGACAGTTTTATTTTATAGTTATTTTGGACAAAATTAGCTATTTAAACGAAGCAGATTTATTTTATTATTTATAAAATATTATTCGCGGGTAGGTAGGTACTTGAAACTTCTAAAGTATACTATTATATACAAATATAATAATAAATAAATAATAATTCAACTTAACCGGCTACCGTATTAATTAAAATATAAACATAATATAAAATATTCTAGGTTAATATAAACCTCATAATCTCCGCTCATAATCGTTTTTCATAATTCGTATACCTACCTACAATAATATTTTGAATTGAATATAAATTGAATTCAAATTTAACATCATCCAATACAGTCATCCTACTATACAGCAGGGTGACACACACACTTACCTGTTTTTTTTAAAATTAACCGTGATTTACGAGTTTTTAAATTATCATGTACTTGCATTTTTTTTTTTTGAAATACCTTGATTAAGTACAATATTTTCATTTGTTGTACCTATGTGGCAATGTGGTGGATTGGGACAAATACAAAAAATATTCATTTTAAAAATGACCAAAACAGAATCTAATGTTAAGATAAGACCATGTAATATGTCTATTAATAATATAGGTACAATATACTATAATATTGTTCCAATAGTAAAGTTTATATTATAATATGTACTCGTACTATACAATATACATGATAAAGTATAATAACACATTAACATCAATCATTTTTTTCATCAGACATTTTTTAAGGAGGCTTGAACATTATTTAAATGGGCTAATGCCGCTAATCGTAAACAGCACAAGATACCTAACAAACTGAGTGCAGTAGGTAAATATTATGTAGTTTTTAAAGACAATATCACGAGGACGAGGTCACAGCAAGCTCCAGTGGCGTAATTACGGGGTGGGATTTGGGTGTCGTATCCCCCCCCCCCCCATGACCTTTTTTTAAGACTGGTTAACTACATTTACCTATGTACTTCTTTATCTAATAATATATGTTTTTTATTATTGATATCAAATGCCTCGGCTAGCTGGCAGTTGTCCGAAAAATTATAAGAGTGATAAGAGTATTATTTTTTTGTGGATCGACGACGCTCGTTGATTCTCAGATTATTTTATCTAGATTAAAGACTATCGTCCCATTGAAGTATTGAACAAAAAATAACTTAATAATGATTTGTACACTTAATCGGAATTTTCGTAATGACTTTCCTAGTTTCGTCGTTATTCGGTAATCGAACATCGGTTATAAGTTACAGTTACAATCAGCAATCGGCATTCGACTTTTATAGTTTTATAATTCATAATTTGATATTGTGATATAGGTACTGATATTAAATTAATCATTGGTGTGGAGTTTTGTTATTTAATTTTAATATTT